>NC_133129.1:10912219-10922219 GCF_048418815.1 Hemitrygon akajei | reverse complement strand
TTTCAATCCCAGAATCATCTTCGTGAGCCTTTGAAGCCTCTCAAGGTTGGTGCATCCTTTCTTTGATAAGAGGCCTCACCAGTGCCTTACAAAGCTTCAATATTATATTCTTGCTAGCGCTCTCAAAATGAATGTCAAAATTGCTTTTGCCTTCCTCACCACTGATTCGACCTACAAGTTAACCTTAAGGGAATTCTACACGAGGGCTCCCAAGTCCCTTTGCATCTCAGAGTTTTGTATTTTGCTGCCAATTTAAAATAAAGTCTACACTTTTGTTCTTCTACCAAAGTGCATGACCATACACTTCCCGACACTGTATTCCATGTGACACTTCTTTGCTCATTCTCCTAATCTGTCTCAGTCCTTCCTCACCACTATCTGCCCCTTCACCTATCTTCATATTATCTGTAAACTTGACCACAAAGCCATCAATTCCAACATCCAAATCATTGACATACAACGTGAAAAGAAGTAGTTCCTACTCAGACCCCTGTGGAACACCTCCAGTCACCAGCAGCAAATCATTTATTCTCTCTCTTTGTCTCCTGCCAATCAGCCAATGGTCTATTCATGTTGGTATCTTTCTCGTAGTATCATGGACTCTTATCTTGTTAAGCAGCCTCATGTGTAGCACCTTGTCAAAGGCTTTCAGAAAATCCAATTACACAGCATCCACAGATTCTCCTTTGTCTCTCCTGCTTGTGATTTCCTCAAAGAATTCCAACAGATTTGTCAGGCAAGATTTTCTCTTGAGGAAACCATGCTGACTATTTTATCATGTGCCTCCAAGTACCCTGAGACCTCGTCCTTAACAATCAACTCCAACACCTTCCCAACCACAGATCAGGCTAATTGGCCTATCATTTGCTTTCTTCTGACTCTCTGTCTTGTTGAAGAAATGGAGTGATGTTTGCAATTTTACAGTCCTCTAGAACCATGCCAGAATGTAGTGATTCTTGAAAGCTGATTACTAATGCCTCCACAATCTTTTCAGCTATGGTACCTCTTTCAGAACCCTGACGTGTAGTCCATTTGGTCCAGTTGACTTAGCCACTTTCACCTTCTCCCAGTAATAGCAACTGCACTCACTTCTGTCCCCTGACACACTTGAACCTCCAGCATACAGCTACTGTTTTCCACAGTGAAGACTGATGCGAAATACTTAGTTCGTTCACCATTACTACCTTTCCAGCATTACTTTCCAGTGGTCTGATATCTACTATCACCTCTCTTTTACTCTTTATATATCTGAGAAAAATATATTTTGGTATCCTCTTTGATATTATTGGCTAGCTTACCTTTCTATTTTATCTTTTCCCTCCTTATGACTTATTTGTTGCCTTCTGTTAGTTTTTAAAAGTTTCCCATTAACTTCCTCTAACTTCCCACTAAGTTTTGTTCTATTGTATGCCTTCTCTTTTGTTTTTATGTTGTTTTTGATCTCCCATGTTAGCCTCAGTTGCCTTTTTCTGTCTTTAGCATACGTCTTCTCTGGGATGTATCTATCCTGTGTCTTTCAAATTTCTCGCAAAAACTCCAGCCATTGCTTTTCTGATATTATCCTCACTTGTGTTCCTTTCCAGTCAACTTAGGCCAGCTCCTCTTTCATGTATCTATAATTCCCTTTGGTTATTGTAATACTGATACATCTGACTTTAGCCTCTCCCTCTCATATAATGGTCCCTGTCTCTATTTACCTTAGGACCCCTATGCAAATTTAGTTCATTACATAAAGACCAATCCTGAATAGCCCTTCACCTAGTGGGCTGAACCACAAGCTGCTCAAATAATCCATCTCATAGGCATTCTACAAATTCTCTTTCTTGGGATCCAGCAGCAACCTAATTTTTCCAGTCAGGTTGCGTATTGAAGTCCTGCATGACTAGTGTAACATTGCCCTTCTCACATGCATTTTCTATCTCGCTTTGTAATCGGTAGCCTACATTCTGGCCTCTATATAACTCCCATCAGGGTATTTTTAACTTTGCTTGACTTCTTTAAACTTTTAAAAAGTTTCTTAACTTTACGCACAAAGATTCAAATCCTCCGAGTGTATGTCACATCTTTCTGAGGATTTGATTTCATTGTTTACCAGCAGAGCCACCCCACCCCCTCTGCCTACCTGCCTGTCCTTTCGATGCAATCTGTATCCTTGGATGTCAACCTCACAACTATCATCTTCTTTCAGCCACGACTCAGCGATGCCCACAACGTCATACCTGCCAAACTCTAACTGTGCTACAAGATCATCTACCTCACTTCGTAGACCATGAAGTCAAATATAACTCCTTCGGTGCTGGATTCATCACCTGGTATGGAGAGATCGGATCCGCTGGTGTACAGGAGGTGGAGTAAATGATATTAGGAGAAGGTAAGTACTGTAGCCAGAATCTATTTCCTTCAGGCATCATCATCATCATTATGTGCCGTGTCGTTTGATGTGGGTGATCATGGTCTTCCATCTGTCTTTCTTACTCTCTTCTCTATCATGACCATAATTGTTCTTGGCAATTTTTTCCCGACAGAAATGGTTAGCTGCCTCCTTCTTCTGTGCAGTGTCTTTACAAGACGGGTGACATCAGAGACTGTCTGCCTGGCGTCAGTGGTTGCATAACCAGGTGATATGCACCAGCTTCTCATAAAACCATCCCCCTCTTGTTCCCATGGCTTCGTGTGACCCTGATCCGGGTATGGGGTGGGGGGGGGGGGGGGCTAAGCAGGTGTCACATCTTGCCCAAGGGTGACCGCAGGCTAGCAGAGGGAAGGAGCACCTTACACCTGCTTTTGTAGAAATGTATCTCCATACTGCCACCTCATTCCCTCCGAGGGCATAGATTTATAGATTTAAGGTGAGAAGGTTCAAAGAAGATATGAGGGGTATTTTTCACACAAAGAGGTATCTAAAATGAATGACTAGATGAGGTAGTGTGGGCAGGAACAGTAACAACATGCAAAAGGCATCAGGACCGATCCACAAATAAGCAAGGCATAGAGGGAGATGGAATTATTGCAAGCAAGTGGGATTTGCATAATTAGGCACAATGGTTGGAATAGACTTGATGGGCTGAAGGGCCTACGTCTGTGCTGTTGAACCTTATGACTCAATGAACACACAGGCATTGAGGAAAGAGACAAACGCAACACTGGAATAAACACGTTTGGACAGAACATGAGTGCTTTAGGTGTAAATAATTCAACATTTCAGAGCCAACCACATGATGAAGATTATGGGAGTATTTGACAAAGAACATAATGATCTGTGAACATGAAAGTCATTTAGGTTCAGGTCAGCTGTGTTTTGCTTGATAATATCATACCATGTGGATGACACATTCATTAATTGGGCAGTGGAAAATTTATTAAGCCATATTTGGCTGGCACCTTTGGCAGTCTTCCAGTGGTTTCCAAGCAGAACACCTTCACACACACACTACAGCTTGATCTTGGAACGTTCTGTTTAAGTAGCAAGCTCGTGGGGATAACGTTATTAATAATGAACTAGCAAGGGTGGTCCCTACAGCATGTGGCAGGTTGTGGTCTGCGTCTTTCTTTTGTCAGCGTCTCTGGAGCAACTCTCACTCTCTCTTTTTCTTACTGACCACAAAATAGAACACATTTTCAGGTTTACAAAGAACAAGCAGATGTCTGTTCAAACATACATTCAGTGGCCACTTTAATAGGTACAGGAATGGAACCCAGTGTGGTCGTCTGCTGCTGTGACCCAGCCACTTCAAGGGTTGACATGTGTTGCATTGACAACTGCTGTTCTGCACATCACTGTTGTAATGTGTGGTTAGTTACCTTCCTGGTACCTCATTCTCCTCATTTTCATCTCTGTTTTAAATAGTCTTCTTATATTCAGAGGCTGTGCCCTCTGGTCCTAGATTCCTCCACTATAGGAAGCATCAAATTCAAGATCACATTCAAGTTTATTGTCATTCAAAAATATTGGCAGGTCCTGTTTGACAAACTTACTGGAGTTCTTTGAGGACATAATGAATGCAGTGGATAGAGAGGAACAGGTGCATGTCGTATACTTGGATTTCCAGAAGGCGTTTGATAAGGTGCTGCACAAGAGACTTATAAATAAGATATGGATGCGTGGAGTCGGAGGAAGTGTATTGGCATGGATAGTTGATTGGTTAACCAATAGAAGGCGGAGAGTTGGTATAAATGGGTGTTTCTCCGGTTGGCAGTCAGTGGTGAGTGGGGTGCCGCAGGGATAGGTGCTGGGCCCGCAGCTGTTTACCATTTACATTGATGATTTGGAAGAGGGGACTGAGTCTAGCACAGCAAAATTTGCTGATGACACTCAACTGAGTGGTAAGCAAATTGTACAGAGGATATGGACAGTCTGCAGAGGGATATAAATAGGTTAAGTGAGTGGGCCAAGATCTGGCAGATTGAATACAATGTTGGTAAATGTGAGATCATCCATTTTGGAAGGAATAATAGAAGAGCAGATTGTTATTTAAATGGTGAAAGATTTCAGCATGCTGTTGTGCAGAGGGACTTGGAAGTGCTTGTTCATGAATCGCAAAAGGTTGACTTGCAGGTACAACAGGTTATTAAGAAGGCAAATGGAATATTGGCCTTCATTGCTAGAGGGATTGAATTCAAGAGCAGGGAGGTCATGCTGCAACTGTACAGGGTACTGGTGAGGCCGCACCTGGAGTACTGTGTGCAGTTCTGGTCTCTATACTTGAGGAAGGATATACTGGCTTTGGAGACAGTGCAGAGGAGGTTCACCAGGTTGATTCCAGGGATGAAGGGGTTAACCTATGAGGAGAGATTGAGTTGCCTGGGACTATACTCTCTGGAATTCAGAAGAATGAAAGGGGATCTTATAGAAACATACAAAATTTTGAAAGGGATAGATAAGATAGAAGTAGGAAAGTTGTTTCCATTGGTAGGTGAGACTGGAACTAGGGGACATTGCCTCAAGATTCAGGGGAGAAGATTTAGGATGGAGATGAGGAGAAACTGTTTTTCCCAGAGAGTGGTGAAACTGTGGAATTCTCTGCCAAGGGAGGCAGTTGAGGCTTCCTCACTAAATATATTTAAGATACAGTTAGACAGGTTTTTACATAGTAAGAGAATTAAGGGTTATGGGGAAAAGGCAGGTAAGATGGAGCTGAGTTTATGGACAGATCAGCCACGATCTTATTGAATGGCGGGGCAGGCTCGATGGGCTGGATGGCCGACTCCTGCTCCTATTTCTTATGTTCAATCATACACATGCATATAGCTAAATAAAACATTCTTCCTCTGAGGCCAAGGTGCAAAACACAATACATATAATCACACACAGTACATATAATCACACACAGTACATATAGTCACACACAGTACATATAGTCACACACAGCACATATAATCACACACAGCACATATAATCACACACAGCACATATAATCACACACAGTACATATAGTCACACACAGCACATATAATCACACACAGCACATATAATCACACACAGCACATATAATCACACACAGTACATATAGTCACACACAGCACATATAATCACACACAGCACATATAATCACACACAGCACATATAGTCACACACAGTACATATAGTCACACACAGTACATATAGTCACACACAGCACATATAATCACACACAGCACATGTAGTCACACACAGCACATATAGTTAGGATACAGTAAATATAGTTACGATAAAGGACAATACAGTCTCAAAATAATATTAGCACATATCCCTGAATTGGGCCATGGCCTGAAAGTTGATGGTGCATGGGATGTTGGCCTGCGGCCCTGTTTCTGTAAGGATAGCACGTAGCAGGTCTTCATCTCGCTAGGTTAGTTGTGCATGCATTTTCATATGCTTTCGTTTTATAATCAAGCTCGAGCTCTCAGGACTTCCTCTGCCCATCTCTTAAATTTAACTATTCTCCCTCAAAAGATAACTGTCAGGGTCAGCTTCTTTGAATTTCGCTCCTACACTGTGCAATTCAATATCGATAACTATAAGGGATGCAGACTAGTTGACACTTTTAAACACCAGCACAAAACCTATTTATTGAACATTGTTTTCAATTAACATCTTTTTGTCTTTTATTTTCATGTTTGCACTTTGAACTACATCATTTGTATGAAAAGTGCTCGATAAAAAATTTATTATTATTATTGTTATTACATGATGGAATCAAGCCACAAGTTGCCTCCTAAATGTGCATCAAACACTCCTGCCTGTGATTTTGCCACAAGCAGCTGAATCCAGTCATTAGAAAGGTTGCAATAGACACAAAATGCTGGAAGAACTCAGCAAGCCAGGTAGCATCTGTGGAAAAGCATTGACCCCCCTCCCCAACCTTCTTGTTCTGGCTTCTTCCACTTTCCTTTCGAGTCTTCATGCTGCCTGACCTGCTGAGTTCCTCCAGCATTTTGTGTGCGTTACTCCAGAATCTCTTCTGTTTTTGTCAGTGTGCCTAACATGAAATATTAACTCTTGTTCCCTGCCTGTTCTGCTGAGTGTTTATTGCATTTTCTCTTTAGATTTCAGATACCTGGCTTCCACAAATTTTCCCAAAGGTTTCATAAGATCATAAAGCTTACTTCCTGCCTGTCACGTCACTGGTATTTAGGGCAACAATGAAGATCCCTATCTCTGTCTGACCTTGGCCATCTTCTCTATTTTGCCCCAGGTGTGATTCTGGGAGCAGAGTCAGGCCGTTTGGCCCATTGAGTTAGCTCTACCTGTCCATCATAGCTGATTCATCATCCCGCTCAACCCTATCCCCCTGCCTTCTCCCCATAACCTTTGACACTCTTACTAATCAAGAACCTATTAACCTCTGCCTTAAATATATCCAATGACTTGGCTTCCACAGCCATCTGTGGCAACGAACTCCACACATTCATCACCCTCTGGCTAAATAAATTCCTCCTTTACTCTGTTCAGGACAGACATCCTTCTATTTGAGGCTATGCCCTCTGTCCTAGACTCCCCCACTATAGAAAACTGCACTCACTCTACCTAGGCCCTTCGATATTTGAAAAATATCAATGAGACCCCCTCCCCACTCATTTTTCTAAACTCCAACTCTAAGACCCAGGGGCATCAAACGCTTCCCAGGATAATTCTCGTGAACCTCGTCTGGACCCCCTCCAATGCCAGCACACCTGTTCTTAGATAGTAGGCCCAGAACCACGTAAAATACACCAAAAGCAGTCTGACTAATGGCTCGGCATTACATCCTTGCTTTTATATTCCAGTCCTCCCAAAAGGAATGCTAACATCTCATTTGCCTTTCTTGCCATCATCTTGACCACAAGACCATAAGCTATAGGAGCAGAATGAGGCCTTTTGGCCCATCGAGTCTGCACCGCCATTCTATCATGACCTGCAAGTGAACTTTTAGAGAATCCTGTACCAGTCCCTTTGCACCATTTAGAAAGTAGTCCACATCTTTATTCGTTCTATCAAGTTTCCATTGAAATCTTGTTGGACAGAGTTCATTCCTGTTCAGTTTGTTTCCTGTGACACTTCTTTGTTGATATGGCCCCCATGTTTAATGGCCAGGCTATTCCTCAGGGACCAGGAGTGACTGCACATACAGCCTCCTAGCGACGATATAGATCCGCCTCAAGTGTGTCCTCGACGTACCACAGCAATCGTGCGGGTTCCAGATACGCAGGGACACTTCTGAGGTAATTAGCAAAGCAGAAACGACATCCACAGTAATATTAATTGGGTCAGGAACAGAGTGAGTAGTAAGAGGATGACCAAAATTCTTGAAGTGCTTACAATAGAAGACTTTTAAAGCCTTACAACAAAGAGGGTTTTTTTAATGGATTAAACAGAGGGTGGAGAATACCTCAGCACAGGAAGAAGCACTTCGGCCCACAATGTCTCTTCCCATCTCATCTAATCCCATCTGCTCCCTCATTGTCCTAAAGCTCAAAATAAATTTATTATCAAAGAATGTATATGTCATTATACACTACCCTGAGATACATTTCCTTGTGGGTATTCACAGGAGAACAAAGACATCCAACAGAACCAATGAAAAACTACATACTGTACTGACAGTCAACGTACAAAAGAAGACAAACTGCAAATACAAAAAAGAAACAAATAATTATAATAAAAAAGTAAATAATACTGAGAACATGAGTTGTAGAGTTCTTGAAATGATTATATCCCAGCATTCCTTGCCTGTTCACGTGACTGTGTAAATGCATCTTAAATGTTGGTGTTGAATCTGTTTTCACCATCTCCCTCTTGGCAGTATGTTTTCAGCCGCCTACCGCTCTCTGCATTAAAAAGCATGCCTCCTAAACTTCCCCCTCTCACCATTGACCTATACCCTCCAGTGTGACATCACCGCCCTGGGACAAAGACTCTGCCTATGTTCATGTTTCTGGTTGTGTCATTATAGGATGCTTTAGTAAGGGTGAAGAGGAGATTTACCAGGATGCTGCCTTAAAAGGATATGTTGAGTAACATTGACTTCTCTAACTTCCGTTAATGCCCCTCCTCCACTTCTTACCCCATCCCTGACATATTTAGTTGTTTGCCTGTTCTCCATCTCCCTCTGGTGTCCCCCCCCCCCACCTTTCTTTCTCCTGAGGCCTCCCGTCCCATGATTCTTTCCCTTCTCCAGCTCTGTATCACTTTTGCCAATCACCTTTCCAGCTCTTAGCTTCACCCCTCCCCCTCCTGTCTTCTCCTATCATTTCGCATTTCCCCCTCCCCCCACTACTTTCAAATCTCTTACTATCTTTCCTTTCGGTTAATCCTGACGAAGGGTCTCGGCCCGAAATGTCGACAGTGCTTCTCCTTATAGATGCTGCCTGGCCTGCTGTGTTCCACCAGCATTTTGTGTGTGTTGTTGTTGAGTGAGCTTGGGCTTTTCTCTTTGGAGCACAGAAGAGTGAAAGGTGACTAGCCAGAGGTGTACAAGATGATAAGAAGCATAGATTATTGATCATGACAGAATATCTCTCTGGTGCTTTCCTCTTCCTTCTGCTTTTCACAACTGCCCCCTTCTCATTTTTAGTCCACAATAAAGACCCAGGTTTATCATCACTCACATATGTCATGAAATTTGTTTTATTTGCAGCAGCAGTACAGTGCAATACAAAAAGTTATTACAGTACTGTGCAAAAGCCTTAGGCATCACTAGTGATATAAATGTTATAATTGAACCTGCACCCACCACTCCTGTGTTCTACGCTCTCACCACCTTCTGAGTACAGATTCCCTTTGAATATTTCACCTTACATACTAGTCTCTCAATGTGTAGTTCTAGTTCAGAGGGAATTGGATAAATAGATTGCAAAGAACATTTTTGAAGTGGTGTGGTGGTGAGACGTGCCAGTCAGTTGCTCTGGTAGAGAGCTGACATGGAAATGGTAGACCAAACGTTCTGCCCCGTGACCATCCTGCGATCGGCTCGGTCGGCATGCAGATGATTAAGCAGCAATTTGATCAATCCCTTGTTATAAATAATTGTCAGGGGCAATTAGAGTTAGGGTTTTCAGTGCTGAGGGTCACCACACAGAGGTACATGGGTATCTGAAACTCAATCAAGTCACTGTGTTCTGTTGGGAGCCAGTGGAACTTGCAACAAATGTTTGTTCTTTTTAACTTATTCTTTTTTTTAGGATGTGGACATCACTTGATATTTATTTCCCCTGATTTGAGGAGCCTGCTAGGCTTTTCCAGGGGATCAATCACACGGATGGATCTGGTTTTGCCCATGGGTCTGTTCAGGTAGTGAGAACAGACTTCTTTCCCGTGAGTGGCGCTGGTGACATTTCACAGAAGCAGGCACGTCAGCCGTCAAATCTGTTGCAACCATTCGGCACTCATTTACAGTAATACCTCTGCTAACCTACTGGGGGCAATTTACAGCGAGCAATTGATTCAGCAAACTGCAATTGGGTAGACAGACTGAATGTCAGAGCAGATTCTATGGGCTGAATGGCCTAATTCTGCTCCTATGGAAATCAGAGCAGGATACCC
>NC_133129.1:10807219-10907219 GCF_048418815.1 Hemitrygon akajei | reverse complement strand
TAGGGCCCTGAATGGTGGCCTGTGCCTTCCTTTGGATTAGTTTGATGCCCTGAAGCTACAAAATATCAGCATTTGTGTGCGTTACTCTGGCTGTCTGATTCCTTCATTTCTCTGTACAATAAATAATTCCAAAGGCTCTGCTCTTATTTTCTCTCGGTATTCCGCAAGAGTAGGTTTAAAGCTGCTGAGCTGGGACCTGTGTGCAGAGCAGATCCCCCACAGCCTTTGCCTAATTTGGACAGCGGCCACTGCAATAACCGTGAACACACGAGGCTGGAAATCCAGAGCAATGCACACAAAACGCTGGAGGAACTCAGCAGGTCAGGCAGCATCTACAGAACGCTGCAATGATCAGCCCAGCCTGAGAAGCTGCTTGCTGGTGCCACCGAAGAAGGGAAAACAAGTCCTGTCACCGACTTGATAATTCACGGGCGGGAACCACGGATCAGCCCATGAGTGAGATTGAAAAGCTGGTAGTCTTTGGCAACGGAGCAGGAGCCCTTCCACAGCCCTGCCTGTACTGAAAAATGTTTGGGCATTTACATTGTAAATATGTGATGATATTTACATAGTCATGCACATTTTATTCCATATCATACTTTAACTTCCAAGCTTATTTTTATATAATTCTTTATTCTTTCATTGTTGAAGTTTGTTACTTTTTGTTGCATGTTATGTCTTGACCAACTCATGACAGCAAATCCCCAGTATAGTGGATTCCAGTTAATTGGGCCATCAGTTAATTATGGTATCAGTTAATAGGAGTATCAGTTAATTGGAGTATCAGTTAATTAGGGTATCAGTTAATAGGGGTATCAGTTAATTGGAGTATCAGTTAATTTGGGTATCAGTTAATAGGGGTATCAGTTAATTGGAGTATCAGTTAATTTGGGTATCAGTTAATAGGGGTATCAGTTAATTGGAGTATCAGTTAATTTGGGTATCAGTTAATAGGGGTATCAGTTAATTGGAGTATCAGTTAATTTGGGTGGCCACTATTTGGGACAACTCCTAAGGAACAAAATCAAATCAAGAAAAATCAAGAAAAACAGTCACCTTTGTTTATTTGGGATACTATGCCATTTAATTGGTACAGAAGACTGTTGCTGAATAGTTTCTGACTGGTGTCAGTGATGTGCACTTGTGTACCATTAGACATCACACTGCATAAGAGTGAACAGTTTTTAAATAGCATCAGTTCCAGTTGATTGTGTCCAAATAGCAATGATTTTCGTTGCTGGTAGTTGGTGAGAAACTTCAGAACTGCTTTGCTCACTGTGATTTCATGTGTTCAGGCTTGGAGATGCCAGCTACGGCCAGGTGTGAAAATAAGATGATTTCAGTACTTCAACAAGTTAGGACCAATGAAGAATTTGAAGGTATTGACAATCGCCTTGAATGTTACAATGAAAATGAAGATTTGGAGGTTACGATCATCGAAGGCATTGGCTTCAATATTATCTTCAGTATCTTCAATAGGTGTCCGCACTGATGTTGTTCATTTGCAATTCAAAAAATATGGCAGTGTACACTGGATAAAGTCCTCTGTCAATAGCTATTAGGAACTAATACATAGTGTTATAGTATTGTGATAGTATTGATAGTGTTCGAATTTGTTCCATATTTCATTTAAGTGCATAATTTGATACTCAGTTAAACAGCAGTATATCTTTTTTATATCTTTATAACTATTTCCACAAAACTTCAGCTAATTGGGGCAGCCACTTCATTGGGCCGAATGTGTCCTAATTAATCGGAAAGCACTGTATATGTACATGGATGTGGTGAATAAAGCTGATCTTTGATCCTTGATCCAAAGTGTTTCATTCAAAACATAAACCAGCGATGTCTCTCTCCCTGATGCTCTAAACACGTTTTGAGGCATGCACGTCAGCCATGATGGCTCCCCTCCTCCCTGGTGGGTAACCACTGTCCGTGACAGCAACAGATGTGAGTAGGCCTCTGCAGAGACTCAACTCTAGTAAGATGGCCAGACAACATCTCAGGTCAATTACTCAGGGAGCGTACACACCAGCTCACTGATGTCTTCTCAGACAGCTTCAAAATTTCACTCATTCAGGCTGCTGTCCTCACTTGCTTCAAATCAACCACCTGCACCAAAGAACTCCGCTAGAAAATAACCACTTCCTCAATGTTAACAAGACAAAGGAGATGGTTATCGACTTCAGAAGAACTTGCATTGACACAGCTGTGGAAACCGTGAGCAGTTTTAAACTCCTGGGAGTGCAGATTTTACACCATCAGGAAAGCTCACCAACACATCTATTTTCTGAGGAGGTTGAAGGAGCTGGACTACGCACATCCATTTCTTCAGACGTGTTGTAGAGAGCATCCTAATATGTTGCATCATCGCATGGTACGGACACTGAACTGCAGCCAGCGGGAAGGCTTTCCGAGGGGTTGCTAAAACTGCCCATTACATCACTGGCACTAGCCTACCCACTATCAAGGACATTTATACAGAAAGGTGCTGGAATAGGGCCAGTATCATCATGAAGGATCCCACCCACCCTGCTGATGGACTGTTTGTCTCACTCCCATCGGGGAGGTGGGTATGTAGCATCCACACTGGACAACCAGCCTCAAAAACCGTTACTTTCCCCAAGCAGTAAGGCTGATCAACACCTCCACCCACTACCCCACCCCTGTAAACCCCACCCACCACTACTTTATCATTTCCTGTCAGAGTCACTTTAGTACAGATACTCCTGTGCCTTGTGTCACGTTATAGTTTTACAATCCATCTATGGATATAAGTTATCTTATGTATTTATATTTATTTAGCTTTTTTATTATTGTGTTCTTTATTTTACTGTGGTTTTTTTTGTTCTGCACCAGATCTAGAGTACCAATCATTTTGTTCTCCTTTACACTTGTATACCGGAAACTACGTTAAAGAATTCTGAATCTTGAATCTTACGTCATTTAGGCCGGGTAGTGCACTGTGACTGCTTGTTCTGGTTGTACAGGTTCTGAGATATACAAGATATACATTTGACATTTGTTTCTTCTTTTAGTGACTTCAGAGAGTTCGCTACTTCCACATGGAGTGGTGAGTTTACCCATCTTCCAGATACAGGCGTTATGATCAGTGACCAGGAATTGGGTAGAACAGACAGGCAGCAGCTCTACGACTGTGTCACCTCATGTCTGTGGTGACTCAGGTGTTCTTTTTAATATCAAAATAAACATTATTCATAACAAAAATAAGTCCAAAGTTCAAGGTAAACTTTATTATCGGAGTACATTCTGTATATGTCACCATACACAACTCTGAGATTCATTTTCTTGTGGGCATAAATCTATAGAGTAATAACTATAACAGAACCGATGAAAGACTGCCCAGCTAGCATGTTCAACCAGAGTGCAGAAGACAACAAATTGTGCAAATACACAAAGAAGAAACAATAATATAAATGAATAAACAATAAATATCGAGAATGTGAGATGAAGAGTCCTTGAAAGTGAATCCACAGTGTGTAGGCTCAGTTCAGAGGCAGGGTGAGTGAAATTGAGTGAAGTTATCCCCTTTGGTTCAAAAACCTGATGGCTGAGGGGTAGTAACTCTTCATGAAGCTGTGGTGTGAGTCCTGAGGCTCCTGTACCTTCTTCCTGAAGGCTGCAGTGAGAACAGAGCATGGCCTGGGTGGCTGGGAGATCTCTGATGATAGATGATGCTTTCCTGCAACAACGCTCCGTGTAGATGTGCTCAATGTGGGGAGGGCTTTTTCCCATGGACTGTGTTGAATCCACTACTTTTTTTAGAATATTTACAAAAATAAACTGTGCAATGCTTTTTCATTCTTATATTCACAGTCAAACCTTTCAGTAATGCTCTATTACATTCCTTAAAACCAATTGGACTATTGTCACTCATGTGGCCCCCTGGTGTTCTTCAGTGGGTTCCTCACCCAAACCCGGCCCCTCCCTCTCCAGCAGCAGAAGAACTCTACACCGTGGTCCTTCCCCACTGAGCCCTTGCGGTGGCTGCACCAAGCTTCAGCGAGACGTTCAGCACGTCCTCCTGCAGACTGGAACGTGCAGTCCAAAGTTCAAAATAAATTTATTTCCAAAATACACATACGTCACCACATACTACCCTAAGGTTCATTTTCTTGCAAGCAACGACAGTAGATGCCAAGAAACACAATAGAATCAGTGAAAAACTGCACACAAAGGCGGTTAACAACCAAAAGAAGACAAACTGCAATACAAAAAAGACAATAGACAATAGACAATAGGTGCAGAAGTGGACCATTCGGCCCTTCAAGCCTGCACCGCCATTCTGAGATTATGGCTGATCATCTACTATCAATACCCAGTTCCTGCCTTGTCCCCATATCCCTTGATTCCTCTATCCATAAGATACCTATCTAGCTCCTTCTTGAAAGCATCCAGAGAATTGGCCTCCACTGCCTTCCGAGGCAGTGCATTCCACACCCCCACAACTCTCTGGGAGAAGAAGTTTTTCCTTAACTCTGTCCTAAATGACCTACCCCTTATTCTCAAACCATGCCCTCTGGTACTGGACTCTCCCAGCATCTGGAACATATTTTCTGCCTCTATCTTGTCCAATCCCTTAATAATCTTATATGTTGCAATCAGATCCCCTCTCAATCTCCTTAATTCCAGCGTGTACAAGCCCAGTCTCTCTAACCTCTCTGCGTAAGACAGTCTGGACATCCCAGGAATTAACCTTGTGAATCTACGCTGCACTTCCTCTACAGCCAGGATGTCCTTCCTTAACTCTGGAGACCAAAACTGTACACAATACTCCAGGGGTGGTCTCACCAGGGCTCTGTACAAATGCAAGAGTATTTCCTTGCTCTTGTACTCAATTCCCTTTGTAATAAAGGCCAACATTCCATTAGCCTTCTTCACTGCCTGCTGCACTTGCTCATTCACCTTCAGTGACTGCTGAACAAGGACTCCTAGATCTCTTTGTATTTCTCCCTTACCTAACTCTACACCGTTCAGATAATAATCTGCCTTCCTGTTCTTACTCCCAAAGTGGATAACCTCACACTTATTCACATTAAACGTCATCTGCCAAGTATCTGCCCACTCACCCAGCCTATCCAAGTCACCCTGAATTCTCCTAACATCCTCATCACATGTCACACTGCCACCCAGCTTAGTATCATCAGCAAACTTGCTGATGTTATTCTCAATGCCTTCATCTAAATCGTTGATGTAAATCATAAACAGCTGTGGTCCCAATACCGAGCCCTGTGGCACCCCAGTAGTCACCACCTGCCATTCCGAGAAACACCCATTCACCATTACCCTTTGCTTTCTATCTGCCAACCAGTTTTCTATCCATGTCAATATCTTCCCCCCAATGCCATGAGCTCTGATTTTACCCACCAATCTCCTATGTGGGACCTTATCAAATGCCTTCTGAAAATCGAGGTACACTACATCCACTGGATCTCCCCCATCTAACTTCCTGGTTACATCCTTGAAAAACTCAAATTTGCCCTTGGTAAATCCATGCTGGCTCGGCCCAATCCTATCACTGCTATCTAGATATGCCACTATTTCAACTTTAATAATGGACTCTAGCATCTTCCCCACTACTGATGTTAGGCTGACAGGATGATAGTTCTCTGTTTTCTCCCTCCCTCCTTTCTTAAAAAGTGAGATAACATTAGCCATTCTCCAATCCTCAGGAACTGATCCTGAATCTAAGGCACATTGGAAAATGATTACCAATGCATCCGCAATTTCCAGGGCCACCTCCTTTAGTACCCTAGGATTCAGACCATCTGGACCTGGGGATTTATTAGCCTTCAGTCCCATCAGTCTACTCATCACCGTTTCCTTCCTAATGTCAATCTGTTTCATTTCCTCTGTTACCCTTTGTCCTTGGCCCATCCATACATCTGGGAGATTGCTTGTGTCTTCCTTAGTGAAAACAGATCTAAAGTACTCATTAAATTCTTCTGCCATTTCTCTGTTTCCCATAACTTTTAAGAACTTTTAAGAACTTTTTAAAAGCTATTATTAATGCTTTTTGAGATAGTGATTTAGATGCATATCATATTTTTTACTGAGTTAAGTATTGTATGTAATTAGTTTTGCTACAACAAGTGTATGGGACATTGGAAAAAAAAGTTGAATTTCCCCATGGGGATGAATAAAGTATCTATCTATCTATCTATCATAACAATTTCACCCAATTCATTCTTCAAGGGCCCAACATTGTTCCTAACTATCTTCTTTCTCTTCACATACCTAAAAAAGCTTTCGCTATCTTCCTTTATATTCCTGGCTAGCTTGCGTTCGTACCTCATTTTTTCTCCCCGTATTGCCTTTTTAGTTAAGTTCTGTTGTTCCTTAAAAATTTCCCAATCATCTGTCCTCTCACTCACCTTAGCTCTGTCATACTTCCTTTTTTTTAATGCTATGCAATCTCTGACTTCCTTTGTCAACTACTGTGGCCCCTTTCCCCCCTTTGAATCCTTCCTTCTCCGGGGGATGAACTGATTTTGCACCTTGTACATTATTCCCAAGAATACCTGCCATTGCTGTTCCACTGTCTTTTCTGCTAGGATATCCGTCCAGTTAACTTTGGCCAGCTCCTCCCTCATGGCTCCATAGTCTCCCCTGTTCAACTGCAACACTGACACCTCCAAGCTGCCCTTATCCTTCTCAACTTGCAGATAAAAACTTATCATATTATGGTCACTACCTCCTAATGGCTCCTTTACTTCAAGATCGCTTATCAAATCCTGTTCATTACACAACACTAAATCCAGAATAGCCTTGTCCCTGGTCGGCTCTCGTACAAGCTGTTCCAAGAATGCATCCTGTAGGCACTCTACAAACTCCCTATCCTGTGGTCCAGCACCAACCTGATTCTCCCAGTTCACCTGCATGTTAAAATCCCCCATAACTACTGCGACATTACCTTTGCCACATGCCAATGTTAACTCCCTATTCAACTTGCACCCAATATCCATGCTACTGTTTGGTGGCCTGTAGACAACACCCATTTGGGTCCTTTTGCCTTTACTGTTCCTCTGTTCTATCCACACAGACTCTACTTCTCCTGATCCTATGTCCCCCCTTGCAAAGGACTGAATCTCATTCCTCACCAACAGGGCCATCACACCCCCTCTGCCCACATTTCTGTCCCTACGATAGCATGTATACCCTTGTACATTCATTTCCCAGGTCTGATCTCCCTGCAGCCATGTCTCCGTTATCCCAACAACATCATAGTTACCCATTCGCACCTGAGCTTCAAGCTCATCCGCCTTATTTCTGACACTTCGTGCATTCAGATATAGAATTTTTAGCCCATTTCTCCTCTCTCTGTTTAAATCGCTGCCTATTGTGCTTAACCCAGCTCCCCGAACTCCCATCAGGCTATACGCCCCTTGAATTTTGTTGTCCTTCCTAAATTTACTTATTCTTTCTGCACATTTAACTCCATGTTCCATCAGACCATCCCTCTGTACATGTGTCCTCCTTATCACTTGTTCCACCTCACCTTTCTCTACTACACACTTAATATTCCGGAACCGTGTAGTCCCCACCTGTCCTTTATTCTTCCTCTCGCTATCCTCTCTCACATTCTGGATCCCCGCCCCCTGCAAATTTAGTTTAAACCCCCCCCCCCCCGAGAAGCACTAGTAAACTTTCCTGCAAGAATCTTAGTACCGCTCCAGTTCAGGTGTAAACCGTCCCGTCGGAACAGATCCCACCTTCCCTGGAACAAAGCCCAATTATCTACAAACCTGAAGCCCTCCCATGTTCTCGATACTAATAAGTTAATATCGAGAACATGAATTGTAAAGTGAGTCCAATGTGTTGTGAAATCAGTTCAGTATTGAGGTGAGTGAAGTTATCCACACTGGCTCAGGAGCCTGATGGTTGAGTTCTAATGACTGCATTTCTCAGCATGAGTCAGCAGCATTTCTCCACAGTCATCTCCTCGAGTGCTGAGTCATCCCTGAACCAGGTTCTCCTCTGTTCCCTCTGCCAATCTTGACAGTTTACTCATTCCTTGCTCCTGTGTATATCTAAACTATTCCACTTTTTATTTCTTCCATTAACACTTTGGCCTAATGACTGAATCACTGATTGAGAAAGTTAAATCTTTGTGGAGGCAACAGGCATGTTGGAGGAAGAAAGAATCCTGTGGCTAATAAAAGCCCATATTGTTGTTTTAAAAATAACATTAAACTTTTTGGCAGAAGTCCAGAACCTTGTTCATACTTTCACAGAAGATTATAGCTCCTACAATGTGGTAGTGAAGTGGTTAGTGCAATGCTATTACAACTCGGGGATTCGGAGTTCAAAGTTCAATCCCGGCGCCGTGTCTAAAGAGTTTGCATCTTCTCCCTGTGATTGTATGGGTTTCCTCTGGGTGCTCTGGTTTCCTCCCACATCCAACTGGTTGGTAGGTAATTGGTCATTATGAATTGTCCAGTGATTAGACCAGGGTTAAATCGGGGGATTGTTAAACACGGCTTGAAGGGCCTATTTTGCGGTGTATCTCTGAATAAGTAAAGTAGACAAATAAGTGTGACTCTTAGCCCATCTCGTCCACGTTGAACTGTTATTCTGTCTAGTCTGATCAACCTGCACCCAGACCATATCCCCCTTCACCCCTCCCATCACGAACCTACCCCCTTTTTGTTTCAAAGGAGCGGACGTCTGAATCTGAGGCACGGAATCTGATTAGGGTTGAATTCTGATATTTGCATAATAATGGGACCAGGCATTTGCTTTTAAAAATCAGCAAGCAAAAACAATCGCTCTATTATTTGGTGGATTTACGACCCCCTGGCACAGTGGCGTACAGAGCAGAGCCACTGCATCACGTCTCCCGTTACCCTAGGAGCAACCAGTGTGGCGACTGGATGCTCTACATGTGGCTACCAGGACTTCCTCTGGCTGCTCTGGTCTCCCCCCACATCCCCAAAGTCATGGGTTTGGTAGCTTCACTGGCCACTGTAGGTTGTGCCTAATGCGTAGGTGAGTGGTAGAATCTGGGGAGAGAGTGGCTGAGGTAGGTTGGGGGAGGGGAGCTTATTTATTTATTTTATTTTATTTCAGTAACAGGACCTTCTGGCCCAATGAACCCATAAGGCCCAATTACACCCGTGTGACCAATTAGCCTATTAACCCATATGTCTTTGGAATGTGGGAAGAAGCTGGAGCATTGGGGGGAACCCAATGTGGTCACAGGGAGAACATGCAGACTCCTTACAGACAGTGGCACAGTTCTTAGAGCTGATGACGTAAAGCTCTGCACTAACTGCTATGCTACAGTTCTGCCTTATACCATGATGAAGGGTCTCGGCTCAAAATGTCAGTGAACAACGTGACCAAGGGTGATATCCTCCAGACTGTTCAAGAAACTCCTTCCTTCACTTCTTTTACATCTTCTTTTTCTTTCAATTGTGGTTCTGCCTGTGATCGACATGTTGGTGGTGCATTATCGGGCCGGTTGAAAAACCTGGCGCTTTGCTTTCGCCAACAGTGTTCTGTGAGGCTTTGAGCGGCCTCGAGGCCAACCACCCCGAAGATGGGGTGTGAGCCCATGATTGACTCTGCTTTTCACCGATCTCACCAAGGAAGATGGAAATCATCGAGACAAGTGTGGAAGGCGAGTGGGTGTGAGCACCGTCTACCAGCCTCTTGCTGGCTGCTGCCAGAGGAAGGTTCCTGTTGAGGATGAAGCCGGAGTCACGATGTGTTTCTGCTTTCCGCTTCCTCCTCTTTTTGTTGCTATTTTGTATGATTTTGAACTGGGTTGGGCTGCAGATAATGGACACTGAGCTCAACAGAATATGTCTGGACTCTTTCAGTTTTGTGTTTTATATTCTGTGTTTTACAAATTAATTCTTCTCGGGCTCTCAGCCGAGTATAGGTATTGTTTTTAACTGACGTCATCAAAATGTCGGTTAAAATTGATACCGGTACCCAGCTGGAAGCCCGAGAAGACTTTATTCATTATAAAGCACTAGATCCCTATTTCTGTGTTTTTCGCTCATTTTTTGGTTGCCAGTTGCGTATATATTTTTTTTAGCGCAAGGAGGGGGCGATGTCTTTTTCGCTTTGAACATGTTCCAGGGTTTTCTTGGTTTCGCGACTGTCAATGGGAAGACAAATCTCAGGGTTGTATACTGCATACACACTTTGATAATAAATATACTTTGAATCCTTTTGAATCCGTAGACACTACCTGACCTGCTGAGTTCCCCCAGCACTTTGTGTGTGTAACACCCTGGAAATGGTTTCACTGCTAACGTAATGGTCTTTCTGTAGAAGCAGTGTTTGGGTTACGTTTAGAGATAACGAGGGCTTTGGAATGTGAGCCATCCAATGAAGGGAGTGTGTTTTCGTGCTGTGTGCCTGACACCGGGGTGAGTTGGGTCTTTCGTTTGGAGGGCGATGAAGTGAGAAGAGGTCGTAGGACACGATCCGGAGCGGGGCCATGATTCATTGAAGCCCGGAGAGATTGAAGGAGGACCGGCGAAGCGGAAACTGTGAGCTCCAACTTGTGCACGTTAGTCTGTTTCATTAAAATCTGCCTTTTTCTTTACTAATCCATTAGTCATATTAAGAACTATAAAGCTAAATCTTTTAATTGTATGTGGTTTACTGTCTGTTATTTCGTGGTATTTATTTGTAACAAGTCATGCAGCAGCCACACAAACAGGGGCTTTTGGGGTGGGTTCGCCCCTCAATCTCACACGCGGGGCCAGAGATTTTCTTCCCTAGACTTACGCAGCTAACGGAACTGGAGTGTTTCATGTGTATGGTTCAAAATTTTCACAATATGGAGCATGGTTTGTTTCTATAATCATGAAAGAATGAATGGTAATTTTGAAAACGCCATGTCACATGACCAGGAACTAAGGGTGTGTCAGCAGTCACCATGGTGAATGTAACCTGGAGCATGTTGTTCTGGTTAGCAGAGTTTTGGATAACCTCAGGCTTAAGGAACAAAGAGGAAGGCTGGTCCAGCAATCAACTGTGCCAAGTAATGACGGTACTGTACGAGCGAAGGCTTTGGTGTAAGGTGAAAGAGGAAGAGTCGGAGTCTGGTAGTAGCAGAGGGTAGAAACAAGTGGCCTTAGTAGTGAGGGCTAAAACTCAAGATGGGTTTCTACAGGGGGTTGCAAATTAGATGGCCCATGGAAATATGGAGTTGACAGTAAAGGTAAATTTTTTTAAAAAAGAGTTATGTATGTACTTCCCTGTAAACATTCTGACATGTCAGTACGTGGCCTCCTCTCCTGCCACGATGAGGCCACTCTCAGATTGTTGGAGCAACACCTCATTTTCCACCTAGATAGCTTCTGACCTGATGACATGAACATCAATTTCTCCAACTTCTGGTAATTTATCCCCTCCTTCTTCCCTCTTCTTTAATTCCCCACTCTGTCCCTCCCTTTCACCTCTTCTCTACTCTCCACTCACACTTGCCTATCACCTTCCCCTCCTCCCCCTCCACCAAGTGCCCCTTTTCCTTTCCTTTTTTCCAATTCTCCCCAGATATCAGATTCCTTCTTCTTCAGCCCTTTATCTTTTTCACCTATCACCTCCCAGCTTTACTTCATCCCTCTCCTCCACCCACCTGGCTTCACCTATCACCTTCCATAGATGCTACCTGACCTGTTGAGTTCCTCCAACATTTTGTATGTGTTGCTCTGGATTTCCAGCATCTGCAGAATCTCTTGTGTTCATGTACCTCCTTCGTGTTGGGTGAAGAAGAGGACCGTGTCCCACCATTCAGTAGTTGAAAAGATGGATCATCAGTTGGCAGTCAACAAAGATGATGCCAGGACTCATGGGATTGAGTTCCAGGGAATGCTTGAACATGCTGGTCCTTTACTCCTTGGAGCTTATAAAACAATCAAATAGTTCCCTAGTATGATATGATAGACTCTCGACCTTGTTATGATCTTGCAATTTATTGCTTAACTACACTGCACTTTCTCTATAGTTGTTACACTGTATTCTGCATTGTTATTGCTTTACCTTGTTCCGCTTCGGTGATCGGATCCATATACACGGTATGCAAGACAAGCTTTTCACAGTATCTCAGTACTTGTGACAGTAATAAACCAATTCAAATTCCAGTCTTATAGAGGTATTGTATATAACATCAGGAATGTAAATAGGGTAAGCAGGTCTTTTATTCAGGCTTGGGCAATTGAGAACTAGAGGACCTTGCTTTAAGGTTTGAGGTAAAAAGTTTAATAGGAACTTAAGGGACAACTTTATCAGCTGGTGATAGAACACAGCTGGACTGCATTGCGGCTGCACTAGCACGAGATGAGGAACTGCTGCATGCTTGTTCTTGCAGAAACGTGGCTGTAGGACAACATCTCATACTATCATCCCATGGCACTCAGAGACTTTGGCTATATATATACTTTTAGTGACTATTGTAACTCTATGTGTTGTGTGGTGTGCGTGAAAGAATCTGTTGTGTTTTGTACCTTGGTCCCAGAAGAATGCTGTTTTGTTTGGCTGTATCCATGTATATGGTTCAATGTCAATTAACCTTGAACTTGAAATTGAATATATGGAACCAGATGCCAAAGGAAGTGGTTGAGATAGGTACATTAGTTACATTTAAGAAGCATGCAGACAGGTGTACAGAGTTAGAGGGATAAGGGTCAAGTGCGGTGAAATGGAATTAACTTGAGTATGCATCTTGGTTGGCTTGGAAACGTATGGGCCAAAGGGCAACATATGACCCTATGGCTCTAAAAATGACCTCTCCATTTCTATCCTTGAATTCTTCTCATTTCTACCATCAGGGAGGAGCTACAGGAGCCTGAAGACCTACACCCACTGGTTTAGGAACAGCTTCTTCTCTTCCGTCAGATTTCTAAACAGTTCACAAACTCGTGAATCCTCGCTCTTTTTGCACCACTTATAGTTTAAAATACAGATATCATTGTAACCCATAGCAATTTCTATTCAAGTTAAAGTTCAAGATTCAAGCTTCAAGACTGTTTAATGTCATTTATAGAACACGAGTGTAAAGGAGAACAAAATACTTGTTACTCCAGATCCGAAGTAGCACAAAAAACACAGAAGATAAAGGACACAATAATATTAGAAAATCACAGTAAAATATAAATACATAAAATAGCTTATATACATAGATTCATTCTGTATCCAAAAAGTGATGCTAGGAACAGCAGTGTCTGTACATAAGGTGACTGACTGGAAGTGATAAAGTAGTGGTGGTTGGGGGTGTGGAGGGGAGGGGTAGTGGGTGGAGGTGTTGATCAGCCTCACTGCTTGGGGTAAGTAACTGTTTTTGAGTCTGGTGGTCCTGGCATGGATGCTACGTAGCCTCCTCCCTGATGGGAGTGAGACAAGCAGACCATGAGAAGGGTGGGTGGGAGCTAGTTCAAGTTTACAGTCTTCTGACTGTACCTAAATAAAATAGAACCGAATGAAGCTACTGACCAGAGTGCACCCACACTACATATATCACACACAGCACAAAAAACAAACTATCACCACAAATAAGTTAATAAAAATATAATTCAAAATCAATGTGAAGTGCACAGAGAAGCTTATGTGTAGCTGTAGATGAAGGCAATCCAGCGTCTCTCCTGCTGGGTCAGCTGTAGATGAAGGCGATCCAGCGTCTCTCCCGCTGGGTCAGCTGTAGGTGAAGGCAATCCCGCGTCTCTCCCGCTGGGTCAGCTGTAGATGAAGTCAATCCAGCGTCTCTCCCGCTGGGTCAGCTGTGGATGAAGGCAATCCAGCGTCTCTCCCGCTGGGTCAGCTGTAGATGAAGGCGATCCAGCGTCTCTCCCGCTGGGTCAGCTGTAGATGAAGTCGATCCAGCGTCTGTCCCGCTGGGTCAGCTGTAGATGAAGGCGATCCAGCATCTCTCCCGCTGGGTCAGCTGTAGATGAAGGCGATCCAGCGTCTCTCCCACTGGGTCAGCTGGAGATGAAGGCGATCCAGCGTCTCTCCCGCTGGGTCAGCTGTAGATGAAGGCAATCCAGCGTCTCTCCCGCTGGGTCAGCTGGAGATGAAGGCGATCCAGCGTCTCTCCCGCTGGGTCAGCTGTAGATGAAGGCAATCCAGCGTCTCTCCCGCTGGGTCAGCTGGAGATGAAGGCAATCCAGCGTCTCTCGCCCTGGGTCAGCTGTAGATGAAGGCGATCCAGCGTCTCTCCCGCTGGGTCAGCTGTAGATGAAGTCAATCCAGCGTCTCTCCCGCTGGGTCAGCTGGAGATGAAGGCAATCCAGCGTCTCTCCCGCTGGGTCAGCTGGAGATGAAGGCAATCCAGCGTCTCTCGCCCTGGGTCAGCTGTAGATGAAGGCGATCCAGCGTCTCTCCCTTTGGGTCAGCTGGAGATGAAGGCGATCCAGCGTCTCTCCCGCTGGGTCAGCTGTAGATGAAGGCGATCCAGCGTCTCTCACGCTGGGTCAGCTGGAGATGAAGGCGATCCAGCGTCACTCGCCCTGGGTCAGCTGTAGATGAAGGCGATCCAGCGTCTCTCCCGCTGGGTCAGCTGTAGATGAAGGCAATCCAGCGTCTCTCCCGCTGGGTCAGCTGTAGATGAAGGCAATCCAGCGTCTCTCCCGCTGGGTCAGCTGTAGATGAAGGCGATCCAGCGTCTCTCCCGCTGGGTCAGCTTTCGATGAAGGCAATCCAGCGTCTCTCCCACTGGGTCAGCTGTAGATGAAGGCGATCCAGCGTCTCTCCCGCTGGGTCAGCTGTAGATGAAGGCGATCCAGCGTCTCTCGCCCTGGGTCAGCTGTAGATGAAGGCGATCCAGCGTCTCTCCCGCTGGGTCAGCTGTAGATGAAGTCAATCCAGCGTCTCTCCCGCTGGGTCAGCTGGAGATGAAGGCAATCCAGCGTCTCTCCCGCTGGGTCAGCTGGAGATGAAGGCAATCCAGCGTCTCTCGCCCTGGGTCAGCTGTAGATGAAGGCGATCCAGCGTCTCTCCCTTTGGGTCAGCTGGAGATGAAGGCGATCCAGCGTCTCTCCCGCTGGGTCAGCTGTAGATGAAGGCGATCCAGCGTCTCTCACGCTGGGTCAGCTGGAGATGAAGGCGATCCAGCGTCACTCGCCCTGGGTCAGCTGTAGATGAAGGCGATCCAGCGTCTCTCCCGCTGGGTCAGCTGTAGATGAAGGCAATCCAGCGTCTCTCCCGCTGGGTCAGCTGTAGATGAAGGCAATCCAGCGTCTCTCCCGCTGGGTCAGCTGTAGATGAAGGCGATCCAGCGTCTCTCCCGCTGGGTCAGCTTTCGATGAAGGCAATCCAGCGTCTCTCCCACTGGGTCAGCTGTAGATGAAGGCGATCCAGCGTCTCTCCCGCTGGGTCAGCTGTAGATGAAGGCGATCCAGCGTCTCTCCTGCTGGGTCAGCTGTAGATGAAGGCAATCCAGCGTCTCTCCCACAGGGTCAGCTGTAGATGAAGGCAATCCAGCGTCTCTCCCGCTGGGTCAGCTGGAGATGAAGGCGATCCAGCGTCTCTCCCTTTGGGTCAGCTGTAGATGAAGGCGATCCAGCGTCTCTCCTGCTGGGTCAGCTGTAGATTAAGGCAATCCAGTGTCTCTCCCACTGGGTCAGCTGTAGATGAAGGCGATCCAGCGTCTCTCCCGCTGGGTCAGCTGTAGATGAAGGCGATCCAGCGTCTCTCCTGCTGGGTCAGCTGTAGATGAAGGCAATCCAGCGTCTCTCCCATTGGGTCAGCTGTAGATGAAGGCAATCCAGCGTCTCTCCCGCTGGGTCAGCTGGAGATGAAGGCGATCCAGCGTCTCTCCCTTTGGGTCAGCTGTAGATGAAGGCAATCCAGCGTCTCTCCCGTTGGGTCAGCTGGAGATGAAGGCGATCCAGCGTCTCTCCCGCTGGGTCAGCTGGAGATGAAGGCGATCCAGCGTCTCTCCTGCTGGGTCAGCTGTAGATGAAGGCAATCCAGCGTCTCTCCCATTGGGTCAGCTGTAGATGAAGGCAATCCAGCGTCTCTCCCATTGGGTCAGCTGTAGATGAAGGCAATCCAGCGTCTCTCCCGCTGGGTCAGCTGGAGATGAAGGCGATCCAGCGTCTCTCCCTTTGGGTCAGCTGTAGATGAAGGCAATCCAGCGTCTCTCCCGTTGGGTCAGCTGGAGATGAAGGCGATCCAGCGTCTCTCCCGCTGGGTCAGCTGGAGATGAAGGCGATCCAGCGTCTCTCCCGCTGGGTCAGCTGTAGATGAAGGCGATCCAGCGTCTCTCCCGCTGGGTCAGCTGGAGATGAAGGCGATCCAGCGTCTCTCCCGCTGGGTCAGCTGGAGATGAAGGCGATCCAGCGTCTCTCGCCCTGGGTCAGCTGTTGATGAAGGCAATCCAGCGTCTCACGCCCTGGGTCAGCTGTAGATGAAGGCAATCCAGCGTCTCTCCCGCTGGGTCAGCTGTGGATGAAGGCAATCCAGCGTCTCTCCCGCTGGGTCAGCTGTAGATGAAGGTGATCCAGCGTCTCTCCCGCTGGGTCAGCTGTGGATGAAGGAGATCCAGCGTCTCTCGCCCTGGGTCAGCTGTTGATGAAGGCGATCCAGCGTTTCTCGCCCTGGGTCAGCTGTAGATGAAGACAATCCAGCGTCTCTCACCCTGGGTCAGCTGTAGATGAAGGCAATCCAGCGTCTCTCCCGCTGGGTCAGCTGTTGATGAAGTCAATCCAGCGTCTCTCCCGCTGGGTCAGCTGTAGAGGAAGGCGATCCAGCGTCTCTCCCGCTGGGTCAGCTGTAGATGAAGGCAATCCAGCGTCTCTCGCCCTGGGTCAGCTGTAGATGAAGACAATCCAGCGTCTCTCGCCCTGGGTCGGCTGTAGATGAAGACAATCCAGCATCTCTCCCGCTGGGTCAGCTGTAGATGAAGACAATCCAGCGTCTCTCGCCCTGGGTCAGCTGTAGATGAAGGCAATCCAGCGTCTCTCCCGCTGGGTCAGCTGTAGATGAAGGCAATCCAGCGTCTCTCGCCCTGGGTCAGCTGGAGATGAAGGCAATCCAGCGTCTCTCGCCCTGGGTCAGCTGTAGATGAAGGCAATCCAGCGTCTCTCCCGCTGGGTCAGCTGTAGATGAAGGCGATCCAGCGTCTCTCCCGCTGGGTCAGCTGGAGATGAAGGCAAACCAGCGTCTCTCCTGCTGGGTCAGCTGTAGATGAAGGCAATCCAGCATCTCTCGCCCTGGGTCAGCTGTAGATGAAGGCGATCCAGCGTCTCTCCCGCTGGGTCAGCTGTAGATGAAGTCGATCCAGCGTCTCTCCCGCTGGGTCAGCTGGAGATGAAGTCAATCCAGCGTCTCTCCCGCTGGGTCAGCTGTAGATGAAGGCAATCCAGCGTCTCTCCCGCTGGGTCAGCTGTAGATGAAGGCGATCCAGCGTCTCTCCCGCTGGGTCAGCTGGAGATGAAGGCAAACCAGCGTCTCTCCTGCTGGGTCAGCTGTAGATGAAGGCAATCCAGCGTCTCTCGCCCTGGGTCAGCTGTAGATGAAGGCAATCCAGCGTCTCTCGCCCTGGGTCAGCTGTAGATGAAGACAATCCAGCGTCTCTCGCCCTGGGTCAGCTGTAGATGAAGGCGATCCAGCGTCTCTCGACCTGGGTCAGCTGTAGATGAAGGCGATCCAGCGTCTCTCCCGCTGGGTCAGCTGTAGATGAAGGCGATCCAGCGTCTCTCCCGCTGGGTCAGCTGTAGATGAAGGCAATCCAGCGTCTCTCGCCCTGGGTCAACTGTAGTTGAAGACAATCCAGCATCTCTCCCGCTGGGTCAGCTGGAGATGAAGGCGATCCAGCGACTCTCCTGCTGGGTCAGCTGTAGATGAAGGCGATCCAGCGTCTCTCCCGCTGGGTCTGCTGTAGATGAAGTCGATCCAGCGTCTCTCCCGCTGGGTCAGCTGTAGATGAAGTCGATCCAGCGTCTCTCCCGCTGGGTCAGCTGTAGATGAAGGCGATCCAGCGTCTCTCCCGTTGGGTCAGCTGTAGATGAAGGCGATCCAGCGTCTCTCCCGCTGGGTCTGCTGGAGATGAAGGCGATCCAGCGTCTCTCCCTTTGGGTCAGCTGGAGATGAAGGCGATCCAGCGTCTCACCCGCTGGGTCAGCTGTAGATGAAGGCGATCCAGCGTCTCTCCCGCTGGGTCAGCTGTAGATGAAGTCGATCCAGCGTCTCTCCCGCTGGGTCAGCTGGAGATGAAGTCAATCCAGCGTCTCTCCCGCTGGGTCAGCTGAAGATGAAGGCAATCCAGCGTCTCTCCCGCTGGGTCAGCTGTAGATGAAGGCGATCCAGCGTCTCTCCCTTTGGGTCAGCTGGAGATGAAGGCG
Source organism: Hemitrygon akajei (assembly GCF_048418815.1). Classification (NCBI taxonomy): domain Eukaryota; kingdom Metazoa; phylum Chordata; class Chondrichthyes; order Myliobatiformes; family Dasyatidae; genus Hemitrygon; species Hemitrygon akajei. The sequence goes on along the minus strand of NC_133129.1, from coordinate 10,888,896 downwards.
ATCCAGCGTCTCTCCCGCTGGGTCAGCTGTAGATGAAGGCAATCCAGCGTCTCTCCCGCTGGGTCAGCTGTAGATGAAGGCGATCCAGCGTCTCTCGCCCTGGGTCAGCTGTAGATGAAGGCAATCCAGCGTCTCTCGCCCTGGGTCAGCTGTAGATGAAGACAATCCAGCGTCTCTCGCCCTGGGTCAGCTGTAGATGAAGGCGATCCAGCGTCTCTCGACCTGGGTCAGCTGTAGATGAAGGCGATCCAGCGTCTCTCCCGCTGGGTCAGCTGTAGATGAAGGCGATCCAGCGTCTCTCCCGCTGGGTCAGCTGTAGATGAAGGCAATCCAGCGTCTCTCGCCCTGGGTCAACTGTAGTTGAAGACAATCCAGCATCTCTCCCGCTGGGTCAGCTGGAGATGAAGGCGATCCAGCGACTCTCCTGCTGGGTCAGCTGTAGATGAAGGCGATCCAGCGTCTCTCCCGCTGGGTCTGCTGTAGATGAAGTCGATCCAGCGTCTCTCCCGCTGGGTCAGCTGTAGATGAAGTCGATCCAGCGTCTCTCCCGCTGGGTCAGCTGTAGATGAAGGCGATCCAGCGTCTCTCCCGTTGGGTCAGCTGTAGATGAAGGCGATCCAGCGTCTCTCCCGCTGGGTCTGCTGGAGATGAAGGCGATCCAGCGTCTCTCCCTTTGGGTCAGCTGGAGATGAAGGCGATCCAGCGTCTCACCCGCTGGGTCAGCTGTAGATGAAGGCGATCCAGCGTCTCTCCCGCTGGGTCAGCTGTAGATGAAGTCGATCCAGCGTCTCTCCCGCTGGGTCAGCTGGAGATGAAGTCAATCCAGCGTCTCTCCCGCTGGGTCAGCTGTAGATGAAGGCAATCCAGCGTCTCTCCCGCTGGGTCAGCTGTAGATGAAGGCGATCCAGCGTCTCTCCCTTTGGGTCAGCTGGAGATGAAGGCGATCCAGCGTCTCTCCCGCTGGGTCAGCTGTAGATGAAGGCGATCCAGCGTCTCTCCCGCTGGGTCAGCTGGAGATGAAGGCGATCCAGCGTCACTCGCCCTGGGTCAGCTGTAGATGAAGGCGATCCAGCGTCTCTCCCGCTGGGTCAGCTGTAGATGAAGGCAATCCAGCGTCTCTCCCGCTGGGTCAGCTGTAGATGAAGGCGATCCAGCGTCTCTCCCGCTGGGTCAGCTGTAGATGAAGGCGATCCAGCGTCTCTTCCGCTGGGTCAGCTGGAGATGAAGGCGATCCAGCGTCACTCGCCCTGGGTCAACTGTAGATGAAGGCGATCCAGCGTCTCTCCCGCTGGGTCAGCTGTAGATGAAGGCAATCCAGCGTCTCTCCCGCTGGGTCAGCTGTAGATGAAGGCGATCCAGCATCTCTCCCGCTGGGTCAGCTTTCGATGAAGGCGATCCAGCGTCACTCGCCCTGGGTCAACTGTAGATGAAGGCGATCCAGCGTCTCTCCCGCTGGGTCAGCTGTAGATGAAGGCAATCCAGCGTCTCTCCCGCTGGGTCAGCTGTAGATGAAGGCGATCCAGCATCTCTCCCGCTGGGTCAGCTTTCGATGAAGGCGATCCAGCGTCTCTCCCGCTGGGTCAGCTGTAGATGAAGGCGATCCAGCGTCTCTCCCGCTGGGTCAGCTTTCGATGAAGGCGATCCAGCGTCTCTCCCGCTGGGTCAGCTGTAGATGAAGGCGATCCAGCGTCTCTCCCGCTGGGTCAGCTGTCGATGAAGGCGATCCAGCGTCTCTCCCGCTGGGTCAGCTGTAGATGAAGGCGATCCAGCGTCTCTCCCGCTGGGTCAGCTGTAGATGAAGGCGATCCAGCGTCTCTCCCGCTGGGTCAGCTGTAGATGAAGGCGATCCAGCGTCTCTCCCGCTGGGTCAGCTGTAGATGAAGGCGATCCAGCGTCTCTCCCGCTGGGTCAGCTGGAGTTGAAGGCGATCCAGCGTCTCTCGCCCTGGGTCAGCTGTAGATGAAGGCAATCCAGCGTCTCTCCCGCTGGGTCAGCTGGAGATGAAGGCGATCCAGCGTCTGTCCCGCTGGGTCAGTTGTCGATGAAGGCGATCCAGCGTCTCTCCCGCTGGGTCAGCTGGAGATGAAGGCAATCCAGCGTCTCTCCCACTGGGTCAGCTGTAGATGAAGGCGATCCAGCGTCTCTCCCGCTGGGTCAGCTGACGATGAAGGCGATCCAGCGTCTCTCCCGCTGGGTCAGTTGTCGATGAAGGCGATCCAGCGTCTCTCCCGCTGGGTCAGCTGGAGATGAAGGCGATCCAGCGTCTCTCCCGCTGGGTCAGCTGGAGATGAAGGCGATCCAGCATCTCTCCCGCTGGGTCAGCTGTAGATGAAGGCGATCCAGCGTCTCTCCCGCTGGGTCAGCTGTAGATGAAGGCGATCCAGCGTCTCTCGCCCTGGGTCAGCTGGAGATGAAGGCGATCCAGCGTCTCTCGCCCTGGGTCAGCTGTAGATGAAGGCGATCCAGCGTCTCTCCCGCTGGGTCAGCTGTAGATGAAGACAATCCAGCGTCTCTCACCCTGGGTCAGCTGTAGATGAAGGCGATCCAGCGTCTCTCCCGCTGGGTCAGCTGTAGATGAAGACAATCCAGCGTCTCTCACCCTGGGTCAGCTGTAGATGAAGGCAATCCAGCGTCTCTCCCGCTGGGTCAGCTGTAGATGAAGGCAATCCAGCGTCTCTCCCGCTGGGTCAGCTGTAGATGAAGTCAATCCAGCGTCTCTCCCGCTGGGTCAGCTGTCGATGAAGGCAATCCAGCGTCTCTCCCGCTGGGTCAGCTGTCGATGAAGGTGATCCAGCGTCTCTCCCGCTGGGTCAGCTGGAGATGAAGGCGATCCAGCGTCTCTCCCTTTGGGTCAGCTGGAGATGAAGGCGATCCAGCGTCTCTCCCGCTGGGTCAGCTGTAGGTGAAGGCAATCCAGCGTCTCTCCCGCTGGGTCAGCTGTAGATGAAGGCAATCCAGCGTCTCTCCCGCTGGGTCAGCTGTAGATGAAGTCGATCCAGCGTCTGTCCCGCTGGGTCAGCTGTAGATGAAGGCGATCCAGCGTCTCTCCCGCTGGGTCAGCTGTAGATGAAGGCGATCCAGCGTCTCTCCTGCTGGGTCAGCTGTAGATGAAGGCAATCCAGCGTCTCTCGTCCTGGGTCAGCTGTAGATGAAGGCGATCCAGCGTCTCTCCCGCTGGGTCAGCTGGAGATGAAGGCAATCCAGCATCTCTCCCGCTGGGTCAGCTGTAGATGAAGGCGATCCAGCGTCTCTCCCGCTGGGTCAGCTGTAGATGAAGTCGATCCAGCGTCTCTCCCGCTGGGTCAGCTGTAGATGAAGTCGATCCAGCGTCTCTCCCGTTGGGTCAGCTGTAGATGAAGGCGATCCAGCGTCTCTCCCGCTGGGTCTGCTGGAGATGAAGGTGATCCAGCGTCTCTCCCTTTGGGTCAGCTGGAGATGAAGGCGATCTAGCGTCTCACCCGCTGGGTCAGCTGTAGATGAAGGCGATCCAGCGTCTCTCCCGCTGGGTCAGCTGTAGATGAAGTCGATCCAGCGTCTCTCCCGCTGGGTCAGCTGGAGATGAAGTCAATCCAGCGTCTCTCCCGCTGGGTCAGCTGTAGATGAAGGCAATCCAGCGTCTCTCCCGCTGGGTCAGCTGGAGATGAAGGCGATCCAGCGTCTCTCCCTTTGGGTCAGCTGGAGATGAAGGCGATCCAGCGTCTCTCCCGCTGGGTCAGCTGTAGATGAAGGCGATCCAGCGTCTCTCCCGCTGGGTCAGCTGGAGATGAAGGCGATCCAGCGTCACTTGCCCTGGGTCAGCTGTAGATGAAGGCGATCCAGCGTCTCTCCCGCTGGGTCAGCTGTAGATGAAGGCAATCCAGCGTCTCTCCCGCTGGGTCAGCTGTAGATGAAGGCGATCCAGCGTCTCTCCCGCTGGGTCAGCTGTAGATGAAGGCGATCCAGCGTCTCTCCCGCTGGGTCAGCTGGAGATGAAGGCGATCCAGCGTCACTCGCCCTGGGTCAACTGTAGATGAAGGCGATCCAGCGTCTCTCCAGCTGGGTCAGCTGTAGATGAAGGCGATCCAGCGTCTCTCCCGCTGGGTCAGCTGTAGATGAAGGCGATCCAGCGTCTCTCCCGCTGGGTCAGCTGTAGATGAAGGCGATCCAGCGTCTCTCCCGCTGGGTCAGCTGGAGATGAAGGCGATCTAGCGTCTTTCGCCCTGGGTCAGCTGTAGATGAAGGCAATCCAGCGTCTCTCCCGCTGGGTCAGCTGGAGATGAAGGCGATCCAGCGTCTGTCCCGCTGGGTCAGTTGTCGATGAAGGCGATCCAGCGTCTCTCCCGCTGGGTCAGCTGGAGATGAAGGCAATCCAGCGTCTCTCCCACTGGGTCAGCTGTAGATGAAGGCGATCCAGCGTCTCTCCCGCCTGGTCAGCTGACGATGAAGGCGATCCAGCGTCTCTCCCGCTGGGTCAGTTGTCGATGAAGGCGATCCAGCGTCTCTCCCGCTGGGTCAGCTGGAGATGAAGGCGATCCAGAGCCTCTCCGGCTGGGTCAGCTGGAGATGAAGGCGATCCAGCATCTCTCCCGCTGGGTCAGCTGTAGATGAAGGCGATCCAGCGTCTCTCCCGCTGGGTTAGCTGTAGATGAAGGCGATCCAGCGTCTCTCGCCCTGGGTCAGCTGGAGATGAAGGCGATCCAGCGTCTCTCGCCCTGGGTCAGCTGTAGATGAAGGCGATCCAGCGTCTCTCCCGCTGGGTCAGCTGTAGATGAAGACAATACAGCGTCTCTCACCCTGGGTCAGCTGTAGATGAAGGCAATCCAGCGTCTCTCCCGCTGGGTCAGCTGTAGATGAAGGCAATCCAGCGTCTCTCCCGCTGGGTCAGCTGTAGATGAAGGCAATCCAGCGTCTCTCCCGCTGGGTCAGCTGTAGATGAAGGTGATCCAGCGTCTCTCCCGCTGGGTCAGCTGGAGATGAAGGCGATCCAGCGTCTCTCCCTTTGGGTCAGCTGTAGATGAAGGCAATCCAGCGTCTCTCCCGCTGGGTCAGCTGTCGATGAAGGTGATCCAGCGTCTCTCCCGCTGGGTCAGCTGGAGATGAAGGCGATCCAGCGTCTCTCCCTTTGGGTCAGCTGTAGATGAAGGCGATCCAGCGTCTCTCCCGCTGGGTCAGCTGTAGGTGAAGGCGATCCAGCGTCTCTCCCGCTGGGTCAGCTGGAGATGAAGGCGATCCAGCATCTCTCCCGCTGGGACAGCTGTAGATGAAGGCGATCCAGCGTCTCTCGCCCTGGGTCAGCTGTAGATGAAGGCGATCCAGCGTCTCTCCCGCTGGGTCAGCTGACGATGAAGGCGATCCAGCGCCTCTCCCACTGGGTCAGCTGTCGATAAAGGCGATCCAGCGTCTCTCCCGCTGGGTCAGCTGGAGATGAAGGCGATCCAGCGTCTCTCCCGCTGGGTCAGCTGTAGATGAAGGCGATCCAGCATCTCTCCCGCTGGGTCAGCTTTCGATGAAGGCAATCCAGCGTCTCTCCCGCTGGGTCAGCTGTAGATGAAGACGATCCAGCGTCTCTCCCGCTGGGTCAGCTTTCGATGAAGGCAATCCAGCGTCTCTCCCGCTGGGTCAGCTGTAGATGAAGGCGATCCAGCGTCTCTCCCGCTGGCTCAGCTGTCGATGAAGGCGATCCAGCGTCTCTCCCGCTGGGTCAGCTGTAGATGAAGGCGATCCAGCGTCTCTCCCGCTGGGTCAGCTGTAGATGAAGGCAATCCAGCGTCTCTCCCGCTGGGTCAGCTGTAGATGAAGGCGATCCAGCGTCTCTCCCGCTGGGTCAGCTGTAGATGAAGGCGATCCAGCGTCTCTCCCGCTGGGTCAGCTGGAGATGAAGGCGATCCAGCGTCTCTCGCCCTGGGTCAGCTGTAGATGAAGGCGATCCAGCGTCTCTCCCGCTGGGTCAGCTGTAGATGAAGACAATCCAGCGTCTCTCACCCTGGGTCAGCTGTAGATGAAGGCAATCCAGCGTCTCTCCCGCTGGGTCAGCTGTAGATGAAGGCAATCCAGCGTCTCTCCCGCTGGGTCAGCTGTAGATGAAGGCAATCCAGCGTCTCTCCCGCTGGGTCAGCTGTAGATGAAGTCAATCCAGCGTCTCTCCCGCTGGGTCAGCTGTCGATGAAGGCAATCCAGCGTCTCTCCCGCTGGGTCAGCTGGAGATGAAGGCAATCCAGCGTCTCTCCCGGTGGGTCAGCTGGAGATGAAGGCGATCCAGCGTCTCTCCCGCTGGGTCAGCTGTAGATGAAGGCAATCCAGCGTCTCTCCCGCTGGGTCAGCTGTCGATGAAGGCAATCCAGCGTCTCTCCCGCTGGGTCAGCTGGAGATGAAGGCAATCCAGCGTCTCTCCCGCTGGGTCAGCTGTCGATGAAGGTGATCCAGCGTCTCTCCCGCTGGGTCAGCTGTCGATGAAGGTGATCCAGCGTCTCTCCCGCTGGGTCAGCTGTAGATGAAGGCGATCCAGCGTCTCTCCCGCTGGGTCAGCTGTAGATGAAGGCGATCCAGCGTCTCTCCCGCTGGGTCAGCTGTAGATGAAGTCGATCCAGCGTCTGTCCCGCTGGGTCAGCTGGAGATGAAGGCAATCCAGCGTCTCTCCCGCTGGGTCAGCTGTCGATGAAGGTGATCCAGCGTCTCTCCCGCTGGGTCAGCTGTCGATGAAGGTGATCCAGCGTCTCTCCCGCTGGGTCAGCTGTAGATGAAGGCAATCCAGCGTCTCTCCCGCTGGGTCAGCTGTAGATGAAGGCAATCCAGCGTCTCTCCCGCTGGGTCAGCTGTAGGTGAAGGCAATCCAGCGTCTCTCCCGCTGGGTCAGCTGTAGATGAAGGCAATCCAGCGTCTCTCCCGCTGGGTCAGCTGTAGATGAAGTCGATCCAGCGTCTGTCCCGCTGGGTCAGCTGTAGATGAAGGCGATCCAGCGTCTCTCCCGCTGGGTCAGCTGTAGATGAAGGCGATCCAGCGTCTCTCCTGCTGGGTCAGCTGTAGATGAAGGCAATCCAGCGTCTCTCGTCCTGGGTCAGCTGTAGATGAAGGCGATCCAGCGTCTCTCCTGCTGGGTCAGCTGGAGATGAAGGCAATCCAGCATCTCTCCCGCTGGGTCAGCTGTAGATGAAGGCGATCCAGCGTCTCTCCCGCTGGGTCAGCTGTAGATGAAGGCAATCCAGCATCTCTCCCGCTGGGTCAGCTGTAGATGAAGGCGATCCAGCGTCTCTCCCGCTGGGTCAGCTGGAGATGAAGGCGATCCAGCATCTCTCCCGCTGGGTCAGCTGTAGATGAAGGCGATCCAGCGTCTCTCGCCCTGGGTCAGCTGACGATGAAGGCGATCCAGCGCCTCTCCCACTGGGTCAGCTGTCGATAAAGGCGATCCAGCGTCTCTCCCGCTGGGTCAGTTGTCGATGAAGGCGATCCAGCGTCTCTCCCGCTGGGTCAGCTGGAGATGAAGGCGATCCAGCGTCTCTCCCGCTGGGTCAGCTGTAGATGAAGGCGATCCAGCATCTCTCCCGCTGGGTCAGCTTTCGATGAAGGCAATCCAGCGTCTCTCCCGCTGGGTCAGCTGTAGATGAAGACGATCCAGCGTCTCTCCCGCTGGGTCAGCTTTCGATGAAGGCAATCCAGCGTCTCTCCCGCTGGGTCAGCTGTAGATGAAGGCGATCCAGCGTCTCTCCCGCTGGCTCAGCTGTCGATGAAGGCGATCCAGCGTCTCTCCCGCTGGGTCAGCTGTAGATGAAGGCGATCCAGCGTCTCTCCCGCTGGGTCAGCTGTAGGTGAAGGCAATCCAGTGTCTCTCCCGCTGGGTCAGCTGTAGATGAAGGCGATCCAGCGTCTCTCCCGCTGGGTCAGCTGTAGATGAAGGCGATCCAGCGTCTCTCCCGCTGGGTCAGCTGGAGATGAAGGCGATCCAGCGTCTCTCGCCCTGGGTCAGCTGTAGATGAAGGCAATCCAGCGTCTCTCCCGCTGGGTCAGCTGGAGATGAAGGCGATCCAGCGTCTCTCCCGCTGGGTCAGTTGTCGATGAAGGCGATCCAGCGTCTCTCCCGCTGGGTCAGTTGGAGATGAAGGCAATCCAGCGTCTCTCACCCTGGGTCAGCTGTAGATGAAGGCGATCCAGCGTCTCTCCCGCTGGGTCAGTTGTCGATGAAGGCGATCCAGCGTCTCTCCCGCTGGGTCAGCTGGAGATGAAGGCGATCCAGCGTCTCTCCCTTTGGGTCAGCTGGAGATGAAGGCGATCCAGCATCTCTCCCGCTGGGTCAGCTGTAGATGAAGGCGATCCAGCGTCTCTCGCCCTGGGTCAGCTGTAGATGAAGGCGATCCAGCGTCTCTCCCGCTGGGTCAGCTGTAGATGAAGTCAATCCAGCGTCTCTCCCGCTGGGTCAGCTGTCGATGAAGGCAATCCAGCGTCTCTCCCACTGGGTCAGCTGTAGATGAAGGTGATCCAGCATCTCTCCCGCTGGGTCAGCTGTCGATGAAGGTGATCCAGCGTCTCTCCCGCTGGGTCAGCTGTAGATGAAGGCGATCCAGCGTCTCTCCCGCTGGGTCAGCTGTAGATGAAGGCAATCCAGCGTCTCTCCCGCTGGGTCAGCTGTAGATGAAGGCAATCCAGCGTCTCTCCCGCTGGGTCAGCTGTAGATGAAGTCAATCCAGCGTCTCTCCCGCTGGGTCAGCTGTCGATGAAGGCAATCCAGCGTCTCTCCCGCTGGGTCAGCTGTCGATGAAGGCGATCCAGCGTCTCTCCCGCTGGGTCAGCTGTAGGTGAAGGCAATCCAGCGTCTCTCCCGCTGGGTCAGCTGTAGATGAAGGCGATCCAGCGTCTCTCCCGCTGGGTCAGCTGTAGATGAAGGCGATCCAGCGTCTCTCCTGCTGGGTCAGCTGGAGATGAAGGCAATCCAGCGTCTCTCCCGCTGGGTCAGCTGTAGATGAAGGCGATCCAGCGTCTCTCCCGCTGGGTCAGCTGTAGATGAAGGCGATCCAGCATCTCTCCCGCTGGGTCAGCTGTAGATGAAGGCGATCCAGCGTCTCTCCCGCTGGGTCAGCTGTAGATGAAGGCGATCCAGCATCTCTCCCGCTGGGTCAGCTGTAGATGAAGGCGATCCAGCGTCTCTCCCGCTGGGTCAGCTGTAGGTGAAGGCAATCCAGTGTCTCTCCCGCTGGGTCAGCTGTAGATGAAGGCGATCCAGCGTCTCTCCCGCTGGGTCAGCTGTAGATGAAGGCGATCCAGCGTCTCTCCCGCTGGGTCAGCTGGAGATGAAGGCGATCCAGCGTCTCTCGCCCTGGGTCAGCTGTAGATGAAGGCAATCCAGCGTCTCTCCCGCTGGGTCAGCTGGAGATGAAGGCGATCCAGCGTCTCTCCCGCTGGGTCAGTTGTTGATGAAGGCGATCCAGCGTCTCTCCCGCTGGGTCAGTTGGAGATGAAGGCAATCCAGCGTCTCTCACCCTGGGTCAGCTGTAGATGAAGGCGATCCAGCGTCTCTCCCGCTGGGTCAGTTGTCGATGAAGGCGATCCAGCGTCTCTCCCGCTGGGTCAGCTGGAGATGAAGGCGATCCAGCGTCTCTCCCTTTGGGTCAGCTGGAGATGAAGGCGATCCAGCATCTCTCCCGCTGGGTCAGCTGTAGATGAAGGCGATCCAGCGTCTCTCCCGCTGGGTCAGCTGTAGATGAAGACAATCCAGCGTCTCTCACCCTGGGTCAGCTGGAGATGAAGGCAATCCAGAGTCTCTCCCGCTGGGTCAGCTGTAGATGAAGGCAATCCAGCGTCTCTCCCGCTGGGTCAGCTGTAGATGAAGTCAATCCAGCGTCTCTCCCGCTGGGTCAGCTGTCGATGAAGGCAATCCAGCGTCTCTCCCGCTGGGTCAGCTGTCGATGAAGGTGATCCAGCGTCTCTCCCGCTGGGTCAGCTGGAGATGAAGGCGATCCAGCGTCTCTCCCTTTGGGTCAGCTGGAGATGAAGGCGATCCAGCGTCTCTCCCGCTGGGTCAGCTGTAGGTGAAGGCAATCCAGCGTCTCTCCCGCTGGGTCAGCTGTAGATGAAGGCAATCCAGCGTCTCTCCCGCTGGGTCAGCTGTAGATGAAGTCAATCCAGCGTCTGTCCCGCTGGGTCAGCTGTAGATGAAGGCGATCCAGCGTCTCTCCCTTTGGGTCAGCTGTAGATGAAGGCGATCCAGCGTCTCTCCTGCTGGGTCAGCTGTAGATGAAGGCAATCCAGCGTCTCTCGCCCTGGGTCAGCTGTAGATGAAGGCAATCCAGCGTCTCTCCCGCTGGGTCAGCTGTAGATAAAGGCGATCCAGCATCTCTCCCGCTGGGTCAGCTGTAGATGAAGGCGATCCAGCGTCTCTCCCGCTGGGTCAGCTGGAGATGAAGGCGATCCAGCATCTCTCCCGCTGGGTCAGCTGTAGATGAAGGCGATCCAGCGTCTCTCGCCCTGGGTCAGCTGTAGATGAAGGCGATCCAGCGTCTCTCCCGCTGGGTCAGCTGACGATGAAGGCGATCCAGCGTCTCTCCCGCTGGGTCAGCTGTAGATGAAGGCGATCCAGCGTCTCTCCCACTGGGTCAGTTGTCGATGAAGGCGATCCAGCGTCTCTCCCGCTGGGTCAGCTGGAGATGAAGGCGATCCAGCGTCTCTCCCTTTGGGTCAGCTGGAGATGAAGGCGATCCAGCGTCTCTCCCGCTGGGTCAGCTGTAGATGAAGGCGATCCAGCGTCTCTCGCCCTGGGTCAGCTGGAGATGAAGGCGATCCAGCGTCTCTCCCGCTGGGTCAGCTGTAGATGAAGGCGATCCAGCGTCTCTCCCGCTGGGTCAGCTGTAGATGAAGACGATCCAGCGTCTCTCACCCTGGGTCAGCTGTAGATGAAGGCAATCCAGCGTCTCTCCCGCTGGGTCAGCTGTAGATGGAGGCGATCCAGCGTCTCTCGCCCTGGGTCAGCTGGAGATGAAGGCGATCCAGCGTCTCTCCCGCTGGGTCAGCTGTAGATGAAGGCGATCCAGCGTCTCTCCCGCTGGGTCAGCTGTAGATGAAGACAATCCAGCGTCTCTCACCCTGGGTCAGCTGTAGATGAAGGCAATCCAGCGTCTCTCCCGCTGGGTCAGCTGTAGATGAAGGCGATCCAGCGTCTCTCGCCCTGGGTCAGCTGTAGATGAAGGTGATCCAGCATCTCTCCCGCTGGGTCAGCTGTCGATGAAGGCAATCCAGCGTCTCTCCCGCTGGGTCAGCTGTCGATGAAGGCAATCCAGCGTCTCTCCCGCTGGGTCAGCCGTAGATGAAGGCGATCCAGCGTCCCTCCCGCTGGGTCAGCTTTCGATGAAGGCAATCCAGCGTTTCTCGCTTTGGGTCAGCTGGAGATGAAGGCAATCCAGCGTCTCTCGCCCTGGGTCAGCTGTAGATGAAGGCGATCCAGCGTCTCTCCCGCTGGGTCAGCTGTAGATGAAGTCAATCCAGCGTCTCTCCCGCTGGGTCAGCTGTCGATGAAGGCAATCCAGCGTCTCTCCCACTGGGTCAGCTGTAGATGAAGGTGATCCAGCATCTCTCCCGCTGGGTCAGCTGTCGATGAAGGTGATCCAGCGTCTCTCCCGCTGGGTCAGCTGTAGATGAAGGCAATCCAGCGTCTCTCCCGCTGGGTCAGCTGGAGATGAAGGCAATCCAGCGTCTCTCGCCCTGGGTCAGCTGTAGATGAAGGCGATCCAGCGTCTCTCGCCCTGGGTCAGCTGTAGAGGAAGGCGATCCAGCGTCTCTCCCGCTGGGTCAGCTGTAGATGAAGGCAATCCAGCGTCTCTCGCCCTGGGTCAGCTGGAGATGAAGGCGATCCAGCGTCTCTCCCGCTGGGTCAGCTGGAGATGAAGGCAATCCAGCGTCTCTCCCCCTGGGTCAGCTGGAGATGAAGGCGATCCAGCGTCTCTTCCGCTGGGTCAGCCGTAGATGAAAGCGATCCAGCGTCCCTCCCGCTGGGTCAGCTTTCGATGAAGGCAATCCAGCGTTTCTCGCTTTGGGTCAGCTGGAGATGAAGGCAATCCAGCGTCTCTCGCCCTGGGTCAGCTGTAGATGAAGGCGATCCAACGTCTCTCCCGCTGGGTCAGCTGTAGATGAAGGCGATCCAGCGTCTCTCGCCCTGGGTCAGCTGTAGATGAAGGCAATCCAGCGTCTCTCCCGCTGGGTCAGCTGTAGATGAAGGCGATCCAGCGTTTCTCGCTTTGGGTCAGCTGGAGATGAAGGCAATCCAGCTTGTCTTGTGCTGGAAGGAAGCCTGAATCATTAGCATCTAAATCTGTCAATGGCTCTTGAAACCTCTCCCTGGACACCAAGCTGAATCAATCAGTCAATTGGGCGTTCTGACTGTAACTTATAAATGATGTTATTTAGTGTTAATCAGTATAATTTGAATGATGACTCATCTTGCATCAGCAATTCAAATCATTGACTTCTGCAGAACATTTAATCATTATGTTACCATATCACCTTTGGTCTTTCTCTTAAGCATATACAAGACCTTGATAATGTAGAATTTGTGTAGATAATGTAGAAAATTCCCATCCAAGCCACTGCCATTTGCCCGTGTTTGGTTTGTGTCCCTCTGAACCTTTCCTATCCAGATACCTGTCCTAGTACCTCTTAGATGTTGTTTATGTTGTTAGTGTTCCTGCCTCAGCCACTTCCTCTGTCAGCTCATTCCAAATACAGACCACCCTCTAGGTGACAAATTTACCCCTCAGATTCCTATTAAATCACAATAGACCAAGTTAACAATGCTGTCTTGGTGTGATACAGCAGCAGCCAACCAACTTTAAGGTAACAGCTTGTGTCACTATCCAACATGCCTCACCATGTTCCAGATCTGATGCAGTGGGCAGAGAGGAAGGCTATTACAACTTGCAGTGTGATCTGCAAGATGGAATTTAATGCCGACAAGTGTATTGTGGCTCAGCAAGACATTGTGAGCCAGAGGGCCTGTTTCTGCATTGTACTGTTCTATGTTTTACGGACTCACTCTTAAGGCCTCTACAATTCCTGTTCTTAGTTTTCTTGTTTGTTTTATCTGTCTATCTATCTACTTATTAATTGATTTTAAAAAAATTGCAGTTTGTCTTCATTTGCACAGAGATTGTTTGTCAGTCTTTGTGTGTAGTTTTCACTGTTCCCTCTAAGCTATGTGGGTTCGCAGTCGCTCAGTAACTGAAATGCTCCCACGCGCATAGCCTTTATTGCTGTGCAGCTGGAATTTTCTTTTATATAATGTTAAAGTTAAAGTAAGACGGCTGGCAAGATATTTTGCTGTTACTGCTTGAATGAGGAATTATGAAGTTTTGATCTAGTATCGCAAAGAGGAAGTTAATGAATGTGATGATCCAATCAGCTACCACTGCCTGAAGATTGTGACCGATCCACAGTATTGAGTAGTATTAACTGTCCTCAACGCTGTTTTAGAAGATCTGGCATCTCTTTATAAATTCCATCAGAAAAGCTCTTTGAATACAATGGAAGTACTGCTGTATGCAAAAGCAACAAATAACAAGTTACGTTCACAGTATCTTGACGATACTGTTTATTGGAGTGACGAGGTGAAAGTTTTACTTGCATCTATAAGTTCTGACATCGATACTGTGTTTAGTATTTGATATTCATTCAATGTGTGTGCTTAATCATTTGGATAACAGATTTCCTGACAAAAATTTAAGATAATGACAACCTTTGACTTTATTGCTATTGCAAACACAACCAGTTTTGAATTTGAAAAAGAGAAAGTTGTACAACTGACAAAAAGAGTACTCAGCTGGTAAAACTATGATGAAAGCGTTGCCTCTAAAATATCTCAGCAATACTGTGATTTCTAATTCGTCTTTTCTGAGAAATTTAAGGCTAGTTCAATCAAGACCTTCTCTAATATGTTGAACTACATGCTTAGAAACGAAGAATTTCAAGACCTGTCAAAACTTGTTCGTTTTGTGGGAACATTTCAAGCATCTAGTGCTAACTGCAAAAGTGGATTTGGTCTTATGAATTCAATCAGATGTAAATCCAGAAACAGACTAGAAGTAGAACATTTGGATGATCTAATGAGGACTAAGATGTTTCTTTCATCTGGATGTGTAATTAACCTGGACAGTGGTTATGGACAATGGGTTTGTAACAAAGACAGACGAGAAGATGTTTAGGAAACATGAAAGATTTTCTATATTGTACTGCATTCCATTACACCCTTCAATTAATAAATAAAATCAGAAGTATATTATTTTTCAATTTAATTCTAAATATTCATAGTATGCATCTTATAAAAAAACATTTAAAGAGCCTCACTGTTTTCAGGCTGTGCAATGGAATGGTTGGTCCCTGCAGCTGTAAATAAAAAGAGGGAACACTGGTAGTTTCTCTTTGATTATGCTGTATTTGTGTGAATGCCCACAAGAAAATGTATCTCAGTGTAGTATATGGTGTCATATCATACTTCTCTGAGGATCATCACTTTGTTGTAATGAAGAGGCTTGGGAGATCCTGAGATCCCGAGCGCGAAGCCCTCTAGAGCTTAGCTCCTGATAGGGTCACCCATGGCAGTAAGGTCAAGGGGAGGTTCCAGACAAAGAACGATCCAACCTGGGCCTCAGTGATGGAGCTGGTGGAAGGTGATGATATGTTACAACGCCAGTGAAGACAGAGGAAGGCTGCAGCAGTGAAGGGTCTGCAATCATCTTGCATTCCATGTCACTGGATCTGCCAAGTACTGTGTTCATCAGCCCCCACACGTTAAACTAAGTCCAATATAGGTGTTCTCCATTAAGGGAATAATCCTTTGGGAACACATCACACTGAAATTGAGTGATTGCATTATTACCATATACACTTTGGTAATAAATTTACTTTGAACTTTTATGGGGTCTTTGAAGTGCATATCACCATATCCCATTCCTGCTGCATTTCCTGATAGGCATGAATACATCAATGTTGTAGAACAGGTTTTGTCTAGGCAAGCAATTCAAGAAGACTGATGCAGCTTTGGAATAGTAAATACATTGTGAGCCAGAGCTAATTCAGAGAAGTGGAGCCAGCAAAGCTGGCCAAACTCTCAAACATTTATAATCTCAAAACAATGCGCTACAACGTGGATTAGCTGAACTGTGCCTAACATGCATTGAATACAGTAAAATACATTAATAATGATGAGAGAGTCTGATTTGCAAATTGGGTGAACACTTCCTTTTGATTAGAGTGAAGAAGCTTGGAGGCTGGAAATACTAATCCGGGAACTAAAGATTCATTGATTGGAAAGTACTTGGAAGAAAATGATGGAAACATTTGGAAGGCTAGATAACATGGGCGGAAAAAGTTACTTTTGGATTGATGTGTTCTCATCACAACTGAGAAAGGTTCAGCCTCGAGCATGCTTTCAGAGTTGCAGAGAAGAGTGAGGTGGTGGAGAGAATACAGTGAATGTCTGGGTTAGAGTTGAGACTGAACGATGAAAGAGGTGGTAGTGCTTGCTACCCGAGACAGAGTGATGAAGGCAGGTTAATTGCAGGTGATCTGTCCAGATCAGATATTTATAGGAAGGAACTAATGGAAACTGTGGAGAAGGAAAAAGACAAAAAATTTCATTTCATTTCAGAATTTCAGTATCTGATCTATTGCGCTTTTATCCCATCTTCTCCCTCTGTGGAAAGGCTGAGCAGTTTCAAGTTCCAGGGCATCAGCATCTCTGGGTCCAACATTTAGATGCAATTACAAAGAAAGCACAGTCGTGGTTATATTTCATTAGGAATTTGAGGAGGCTTGGTATTTTTGTTTTTGCAGGGAAATGTACTATGGACATGTGGTCGATGTTTAAGGATCTCTTGCGGGATGTTAGGGATAAATTTGTCCTGGTGAGGAAGATAAAGAATGGTAGGGTGAAGGAGCCATGGGTGACAAGTGAGGTGGAAAATCTAGTCAGGTGGAAGAAGGCAGCATACATGAGGTTTAGGAAGCAAGGATCAGATGGGTCTATTGAGGAATATAGGGTAGCAAGAAAGGAGCTTAAGAAGGGGCTGAGAAGAGCAAGAAGGGGGCATGAGAAGGCCTTGGTAAATAGAGTAAAGGAAAACCCCTAGGCATTCTTCAATTATGTGAAGAACAAAAGGATGGCAGGAGTGAAGGTAGGACCGATTAGAGATAAAAGTGAGAAGATGTGCCTGGAAGCTGTGGAAGTGAGTGAGGTCCTCAATGAATACTTCTCTTCAGTATTCACCACTGAGAGGGAACATGATGACGGTGAGGACAATATGAGTGGGGTTGATGCTCTGGAGCATGTTGATATTAAGGGAGAGGAGGTGTTGGAGTTGTTAAAATACATTAGGACGGATAAGTCCCCAGGGCCTGATGGAATATTCCCCAGGCTGCTCCACGAGGCAAGGGAAGAGATTGCTGAACCTCTGGCTAGGATCTTTATGTCTTCATTGTCCGCGGGATTGGTACCGGAGGATTGGAGGGAGGTGAATGTTGTCCCCTTGTTCAAAAAAGGTAGTAGGGATAGTCCAGGTAATTATAGACCAGTGAACCTTACGTCTGTGGTGGGAAAGTTGTTGGAAAAGATTCTTAGAGATAGGATCTATGAGCATTTAGAGAATCATGGTCTGATCAGGGACAGTCAGCATGGATTTGTGAAGGGCAGATCGTGCCTAACAAGCCTGATAGAGTTCTTTGAGGAGGTGACCAGGCATATAGATGAGGGTAGTGCAGTGGATGTGATCTACATGGATTTTAGTAAGGCATTTGACAAGGTTCCACACGGTAGGCTTATTCAGAAAGTCAGAAGGCATGGGATCCAGGGAAGTTTGGCCAGGTGGATTCAGAATTGGCTTGCCTGCAGAAGGTAGAGGGTCGTGGTGGAGGGAGTATATTCAGATTGGAGGATTGTGACTAAGTGGTGTCCCACAAGGATCTGTTCTGGGAACTCTACTTTTCGTGATTTTTATTAACAACCTGGATGTGGGGTAGAAGGGTGGGTTGGCAAATTTGCAGATGACACAAAGGTTTGTGGTGTTGTAGATAGTGTAGAGGATTGTCAAAGATTGCAGAGAGACATTGATAGGATGCAGAAGTGGGCTGAGAAGTGGCAGATGGAGTTCAACCCGGAGAAGTGTGAGGTGGTACACTTTGGAAGGACAAACTCCAAGGCAGAGTACAAAGTAAATGGCAGGATACTTGGTAGTGTGGAGGAGCAGAGGGATCTGGGGGTACGTGTCCACAGATCCCTGAAAGTTGCCTCACAGGTAGATAGGGTAGTTAAGAAAGCTTATGGGATGTCAGCTTTCATAAGTCAAGGGATAGAGTTTAAGAGACGCGATGTAATGATGTAGCTCTTTAAAACTCTAGTTAGGCCACACTTGAAGTACTGTGTCCAGTTCTGGTCGCCTCACTATAGGAAAGATGTGGAAGCATTGGAAAGGGTGCAGAGGAGATTTACCAGGATGCTGCCTGGTTTAGAGAGTATGGATTATGATCAGAGATTAAGGGAGCTAGGGCTTTACTCTTTGGAGAGAAGGAGGATGAGAGGAGACATGATAGAGGTGTACAAGATATTAAGAGGAATAGACAGAGTGGACAGCCAGTGCCTCTTCCCCAGGGCACCACTGCTCAGTACAAGAGGACATGGCTTTAAGGTAAGGGGAGGGAAGTTCAAGGGGGATATTAGAGAAAGGTTTTTCACTCAGAGAGTGGATGGTGCATGGAATGCACTGCCTGAGTCAGTGGTGGAGGCAGATACACTAGTGAAGTTTAAGAGACTGTTAGACAGGTATATGGAGGAATTTATGGTGGGGGGTTATATGGGAGGCAGGGTTTGAGGGTCGGCACAACATTGTGGGCCGAAGGGCCTGTAATGTGCTGTACTATTCTATGTTCTATGTATGTTACCAATGACCCTCACAAATTTTTACAGATGTACCATGGAGAGAGTTCTAACTGGTTGTATCACCGTCTGGTATGGAGGGGCCACTGTACAGGATCAGAAAAAGCTGCAGAAAGTTGTAAACTCAGCCAGCTGCATCATGGGCACTAGATTCCTCTGCATCGAGGACATCTTCAAAAGGTGATGCCTCAATAAGGTGGCATCCATCAGTAAGGACCCCCATCACCTAATAGATGCCCTCTTCTCATTGTTACCATCAAGGAGAACGTATAGGAGCCTGAAGACACACACTCAACATTTTAGGAACAGCTTCTTCCCTTCTGCCATCAGACTTCAGAATGGACAAAGAACCCATGTACACTATCTCAAGCAACACACACAAATGCTGGAGGAACTCAGCAGGCCAGGCAGCATCCTTGGAAAAGAGTATAGTTGTCATAAACAAAAACTGACAAACAAACACTGTGCAAAACTGTGGAAATACAAAAAGTAAACAACAACGAGAGCATGAGTCATAGAGTCCTCGAAAGTGTGTCCATAGCTTTGCGTGTGATGGACTGGGCTGTATCCACAATTTTCTGTAGACTTTTCCATTCCTGGGCATTGGTGCTTCCATATCAGCTGCGAAACAACCGGTCAGGATACTCTCCACTGTACATCTATCGAAGTTCGTCAAAGTTTTAGTTGACATGCTGAATCGATGCAAACTTCTAAGAAACTAGCAACACTGTCATTTATTTCTTTGCAATAACAGTTACGTACTGGTCCCTGGACAGATGTTTAAAGTTACTCACCCTCTCCACCTCCGACCCTCTGAGTACCAGCTCACGGACCTTCCGACTTCGAGCATGTGTTATACTCAGCTTTACAGAGCCCTCAAACCAACCTTTCAAGAAAAGACTCTGGGCAAGAAATATCCACTCTTTATTTCATTTGATCACTTTAGTTTATCATTCATAAAACTTCTCTGGATGAGAGAGGAAATTGGGCCAGTGTTACTGAAGTAAGATTTCTTCACTCTTGAGTAACAAACCGCTGGAGGAACTCAGTGTATCGAGCAGCACCTGTGGGAGGTTTCAGATTGAGACCTTGCATCAAGATGACCTCAAGTGTTAACAATTTCTTTCCTCCCACAGATGTTCCCTTTCCATGGACTCAAATCACACTCGTCAAAGTGACTCCTAATGTACCAGCCTCCTCTCTGCACTTACCACTGCCTCAGTAAAGCAGACAGCATAATCAAAGACTCCACCCACACCAGACATTTTCTCTTCTCTGCGCCGCCCCCCCCCCCCCCCCACTCCCATCAGGCAGAAGATACAAAAGCCTGAAAACACATACTACCATGCTCAAAGACAACTGCTACCCTACTGTTAAAAGACTTTTGGTTGATCCCTTGTACAATAAGATGGACTCCTGATCTTGTTATGGCCTTGCACCTACTGTCCGCCTGCACTACACTCTCTCTGTAAATTCTGCATTCTGTTATTGTCTTCCCATGTACTACCTCAATAAACTCTGTAATGAAATGATCAGTGTGGATGGCGTGCAAAAGGAAACGCTGTATCTCAGTACCTGTACAATAATAATAAACCAATTTACCAACTTACCTGCTGAGTTCCTTCAGGAAGTTGTTTTTGCTCCAGCTTCCAGCATTCATAGTCTTTTGTGTATTTGAACCCTTGGACTTAAATTTGCTCTCAGTAAAAGCCAATGTACTATTTTCTTTCCAAACTGCCTGCTAAATTATACTTTGACAAACTTCTATAGATGCATGGTCCAATCACAATCAAGAGAAAATCTGCAGATGCAGGAAATCCGAGCAACTCATACAAAATCCTTTGTTGAACTCAGCAGGCCAGGCAGCATCTATGGAAAAGAGTACAGTCAATGTTTTGGGCCGAAACCCTTTGACGTAAATGTGTGGTAGTGAGTATATTGATTGGCTGCATCACAGCTTGGTGTGGAAACACCAACGCCCTTGAACAGAAAAACCGACGAAGAGTAGTGGATATGGCTGAGTCCAACATTGGTAAAGCCCTCCCCACCACAGAGCACATCTACACAGAACACGGTCGAGAGAAAGCAGCATCCATCGTCAAGAACCCCACCATCCAGGCCATGCTCTCTTTTCACTGCTGCTATCAGGAAGACGGTACAGGAGCCTCAGGTCCCACACCACCAGATTCAGGAACAGCTACTATCGCTCAACCATCAGGCTCTTGAACCAGAGGGGTTAACCACTCAACTTCACTTGCCCCATCATTGAAATGTTCCCACAACCCACGGGCTCACTATCGAGGACTCATCATCTCAAGTTCTCAATATTCATTGCTCATTTATTTACTATGATTATTTTTTATTGTCTATTGCAAGTTGGTTGAATGCCCAGATGCAGTCTTTCATTGATTTTATTATGGTTATTATTCCATTATAGATTTATTGAGTATGCTCACAAGAAAATGAATCTCAGGATTGTATATGGTGACATATATATACTTTGATAATACATTTACTTTGAACTTTGAACTTATTTGTTGGCAACACCTTCCATCATTTTGTTGATGACTGAGACTGAACTGATCGGGCGGTACTTAGCCAAAATGGATTTATCCTATCTTTTGTGAAAGCGGCATAACTGGATAACTTTCCACATTGTCAGGCAGAGACCAATGCAAAACGTCCATTCTTTTTACTCTGATTGTACAGTTCCTTTGAGGGTCCATCAATGATCTTCCATCCTGTCCTCACTTCGAATTGGTGGAAAAGACACTTAGCATGCTGGCCTTCAGCAGTCAGGGCATTGAGCTTAGGAGCAGGGACATTAAGTTACATTAAACTTGTAGGGACATTGGCTTTATTTGTTACATGTACACCGGAACATCAGAACACACAGTGAAGTGTTGTTTGCGTTATTGTTTTGTGATGCGCTGGGGGCAGCTCACAAATGTTGCCATATTTCCGACACCAAAGTAGCATGCCGACAACTCACCAACCCTAACTGTACGTCTTTGGAATGCAGGACCTCGACAAAACTCATGCAGTCTTGGTGAGAAAGTTCAAACTCCTTACAGACAGCGATGTGAACTGAACCTACTTGTTATCACTAACTACCACGCTGATGTGCTTGTACTCTGTAGCTTTAGGAAAGACTGGAGAGGGTGCAGAAAAGATTCACGAGGATGCTACATGGACCAGAGGGCCTAGGTTCAGTACCAGCCACGTACGGCTGTTGCCGAGGTGTTTCCTGTGTCATTGTCACCTGTAGAGCCTTCAAGAGTAGACAGTGCAGGACAGGACAGGCCTGCCATTTGCACCTGAACGTTTGGCTTCATCTCCACATTTGACAGCACTACATCTGGGACAAAGCATTTTGATGGTGCATTTTTGGGCTGACTGCGCGATCAGGTACCAGGTTTACACGGCGAGGTTGCGAGCAAAGTGTGCGACCATTGTTTCCTAATGTTGGGACGTAAATCCACAGTTGGCTGCATTACTCCTCATTGATTAAAATGTGGAGCAAGATTGAAAGTGAGGAGGACGAGAGCAGGAGATGAGTGAGTTCCGTCTTCCTGCATTTGACTGGCTTCCCTCTTGCTGCTGGTTCGATTGCCCTGGTACTGCTTTTGGCTGTGGGACTCTGTGGTTTGATGATTAATGTCCCCAGCATTGAATGTGCTCTGTGGTTGTGGACTCGTTATTGGAGGGCTCTGCAGTTCATGTTCAATGTGCTTCTGGTTACTCTTTTTTGTTATTTGTGTAAATTGCTCGAGGCACTTTGGTGCAGAGCTGTGGCTGGGGCCTGCAGCTGTCAACAGAGCACCAAGCTGAACTGACTTGGTGGCTGTCACTGCTGCACTGTGTTGGGGACTCTGCAGTTTGATGCTTAGTATTCTGTGTGTTATTTGTTCACTTTTTGCTGTTTGCACGATTTGTTCTTTTTTTTAAGCACATTGGGTGTTTGATGTTTCCATTTAAAGGGTTTTGAGGTATTTGTTTTGTGGCTGTCTGTGGGAAGACAAATCCCAGGGTTGAATACTGTATGCATACCTTGATGATAAATACTTTGAAACTTTGAAATCTGAGGCAACAGAAGAATGTGTTTGTGTGCATCTTAACATTTGAGGGGTTGTGAGATAATGGAAGGAAGTAAACAACACACCCATTGCACGTTTCATTGACTTAAATCAACAAAAGCTAAGTTGATATCTTTCCACCTTTGCTCAAAATCACCAATAACCCTACAAGTGCATCTTTCCTTCTGACTGATTTCATCAGTCCTGATGAAGGGTCCCAGACCGAGGTGACGATTTATTCCTTTCAAGTAATGCTGCCTGGCCTGGCCTGGCCTGCTGAGCTCCTCAAGCATTTTGTATGTGATAATAAACCTGATTCAAATTCTGATCCTTCAATGACAGGTTTTAACTGCATTCTCCTTTCAATAAGTTATTATTTTCTATATCCATTTGTTCCTTTAAGTACATTGACTACATAAATCCTATAACAAGTGTAGACACTCAGTGATTCAGGAACAGCTTCTTCCCCTCTGCCATCAAATTCCTGAATGGATATTGAATCCATGAACACTACTTCACTATTTTTTTCTCTCTTTTTGCACTACTTATTTAATTTAACTTTTAAAATATATTCTGTATACTTCTTATTGTAATTTACAGTTTTTAAAATTTTGTATTGCAATGTACTGCTGCCACAGGACAACAAATTTCATGACATATGCCCTTGATATTAAACCTGGTTCTGATTCGGAAATGGGTTAGATTTCCCTAGTTTTAGTTGGCAGTAGAGTATGGACATTGGACACAATGGATGGAAGAGGTTATTTCTCTTGCCCTTGACCGTGTTTGGGCTTGGAATCAATCTCTTGTGATACTTCATGAAGTTGACAATGGATCACTGCAACACCACTATTAGGGAAAATACACCATTTTGTCCCTAGCATGGCTTGTTCACTTGTAGCTAGGCCAAGTTGCTAAACTTCAGGCATGGTGTAGACATGGGATGAAGGGGATCCCATCACACGACAAAGAATCCATTTGTTTCAGGAAAAGCATTGGTTATTGGCCATGAGGCTTGGTAAATGTACAGTTCTCTCATTGGCCATTGGTTGCCATGTCAACAGTTGGGCAGACAGCAGCTCATTTGTGGCAATGCTTTCAATGTGTACTGCCTGACCTCAATCAGAACAGATAACAAAAATGTCCCAGACTGTCTAAATTGACCCTTAAGTGGGAATCTTTTTATTTGAAATGAACAAGACGCATTCATCCCCTACACATTTGAAAAAGAGAAGCTGGTTTTGAAGAACAATTTGACCATTATGCACTGCATCGAATTTCTGTTCTGATTATTATTGGCTGAGACAGATCTCTATAATACAAATCACAGTCTTGAAGTTCAATCATTAGGTGCTTTTATTTCAGACCCCAAGCAGCCTGATAATGACACATTTAAATATATAAATGTGATTATGAGGAAAGCATGGCGGAGTATCTACTTCCTTAGGAGTTTGTGGAGATTCAGAGTGACATCTAAAACTTTGACAAACTTCTATAGATGTGCAACGAAGAGTATATTGACCGGCTGCATCACATCCTGATATAGAAACACCAATTCCCTTGAATAGAAAATCTTACAAAAAGTAGTGGCTATGGCCCAGTTCATCATGGGTCCTTCCCAACCATTGAGCACATCTACATGAAACAATGTCGCAGGAAAGCAACATCCATCAGCAGAGACTGCCCCCACGACTCATGACCACCCAGACATGATCCCTTCTCGCTGCTTCCATCAGGGAGGTGGTACGGGAGCCTCAGGACTCACACCACCAGGTTCAGGAACAGTTACTACCCCTCAACCATCAGGCTCTTGAACCAAAGGGATAACTTCACTCAATTTCACTTGTCCCATCACTGAAATGTTCCCACAACCAATGGATTCGCTTTCAAGGACTCATCATCTCACATTTTCAATATCTATATATTATTATTATTTCTTTTTTTTTGTATTTGCTTAGTTTGTTGTCTTCTGCATTCTGGTTGAACACTCAAGTTGTGTGGTCTTTCATTGATTCTGTTATGGTTATTATTCTATAGTGTATGTCCACAAGAAAATGAATCTCATTGTTCTATATGGTGACATATATCTACTTTGATAATAAATTTACTTTGAACTTCCACTATATGTTTGAATGAACATGTAACAAATAAAGCTAATCTTGACGCTCATAAATGGTCTTAAATTTTATGATTAGTTTAGCAACCTAAAGGTTAACTTCCGGGTTTGAATCTGTGGTGTAGAAGGCAAATATTTGCGCATTAGCATTCATTTCAAGAGGACTAGAATATAAAAGCAAGGGTGTAATTTTGAGACTTTATAAAGCACTGGTGAGGCTTCACTTGGAGTGTTGTGAGCAGTTGTGTCCCCTTATCTTAGAAAGGATGTGCTGAAACTGGAGAGGGTTCAGAGGAGGTTCACAAAAATGATTCCAGGATATGAAGACTGTCTAATAGCTCTGGGGCCTGTGTTCACTCGAATTCAGAAGAAACCTATCGAATGGTGCAAGCTCTCGATAGAGTGGATGTGGAGAGGGTGTTTCCTATAGTGGGGGAGTCTAAGACCGGAGGACACAGATAGAGTGGATGTGGAGAGGATGTTTCCTATAGTGGGGGAGTCTAGGACCAGAGGATACAGATAGAGTGGATGTGGAGGGGGTGTTTCCTATAGTGGGGGAGTCTAAGACTGGAGGACACAGATAGAGTGGATGTGGAGAGGATGTTTCCTATAGTGGGGGGAGACTAGGACCAGAGGACACAGATAGAGTGGATGTGGAGAGGATGTTTCCTATAGTGGGGGGAGACTAGGACCAGAGGACACAGATAGAGTGGATGTGGAGAGGATGTTTCCTATAGTGGGGGGAGACTAGGACCAGAGGACACAGGTAGAGTGGATGTGGAGAGGATGTTTCCTGTAGTGGGGGAGTCTAGGACCAGAGGACACAGATAGAGTGGATGTAGAGAGAATGTTTCCTATAGTGGGGGAGTCTAGGACCAGAGGACACAGATAGAGTGGATGTGGAGAGGATGTTTCCTGTAGTGAGGGAGTCTAGGACCAGAGGACACAGATAGAGTGGATGTGGAGAGGATGTTTCCTGTAGTGGGGGAGTCTAGGACCAGAGGGCACAGATAGAGTGGATGTGGAGAGGATGTTTCCTGTAGTGGGGGAGTCTAGGACCAGAGGACACAGATAGAGTGGATGTGGAGAGGATGTTTCCTGTAGTGAGGGAGTCTAGGACCAGAGGACACAGATAGAGTGGATGTGGAGAGGATGTTTCCTGTAGTGGGGGAGTCTAGGACCAGAGGACACAGATAGAGTGGATGTGGAGAGGATGTTTCCTGTAGTGGGGGAGTCTAGGACCAGAGGACACAGATAGAGTGGATGTGGAGAGGATGTTTCCTATAGTGGGGGAGTCTAAGACCAGAGGACACAGATAGAGTGGATGTGGAGAGGATGTTTCCTGTAGTGGGGGAGTCTAGGACCAGAGGACACAGATAGAGTGGATGTGGAGAGGATGTTTCCTGTAGTGGGGGAGTCTAAGACCAGAGGACACAGATAGAGTGGATGTGGAGAGGATGTTTCCTGTAGTGGGGGAGTCTAGGACCAGAGGGCACAGATAGAGTGGATGTGGAGAGGATGTTTCCTGTAGTGGGGGAGTCTAGGACCAGAGGACACAGATAGAGTGGATGTGGAGAGGATGTTTCCTATAGTGGGGGAGTCTAGGACCAGAGGGCACAGATAGAGTGGATGTGGAGAGGATGTTTCCTATAGTGGGGGAGTCTAAGACCAGAGGACACAGATAGAGTGGATGTGGAGAGGATGTTTCCTATAGTGGGGGAGTCTAGGACCAGAGGACACAGATAGAGTGGATGTGGAGAGGATGTTTCCTATAGTGGGGGAGCCTAGGACCAGAGGACACAGATAGAGTGGATGTGGAGAGGGTGTTTCCTATAGTGGGGGAGCCTAGGACCAGAGGACACAGATAGAGTGGATGTGGAGAGGGTGTTTCCTATAGTGGGGGAGCCTAGGACCAGAGGACATAGCTACAGAATAGAGGGGCCAGAGAATGCTGATTCTGTGGAATTCTTTGCCACAGATGGCTGTGGAGGCCAAGGCATTCAGTATATTTGACAGATTCTTGATTAGTCAGGGCATGAAAGGATACGGGGAGAAGGAAGGAGATTGGGGCTGAGAGGAAAATTGGATCAGCCATGATGAAATGGTGGAGCAGACTCGACGGGCCAAATGGCCTGATTCTGCTCTTATATCCTTATAGTCTAATATAGTTTTTCAAGATAAAGATAACTAATCTATATTGTACAAGTTCAAACTTATCTCTCTCAAAGACCAAGCACAGGCACAATGATTTGAATGAGCCTAATGGGAGGACTTCATTCTGACAAGCTCAGGAGTTTTTTCCCATGAAGAATATCTTGTACCACCAGATGTATAATTGAGTTGAATTGCTGAGTATTAAGTTAGAAAGAACACAGCCTCACAGTGTACATTTCCTGAAAATAATGAACTGGAACCACTTAATCTCCCTCTTCATTATGATCCAGTATCTCAGTGGAAAACCATACATGGCCCATGGAGAGCAGAAACACAAATGCTTATTGATTGCTTGGATGTCTCAGTGATGGTCAGATTCATCAAGGGCAGGAACACAAAGCATATTTGGATTAGAGTAGAATTGAAAAGCTTGTGCAGAGCCATTCTCAATGCTGATATAGAACATAGAATAGTACAGCACATTACAGGCCCTTCAGTCCACAATGTTGTGCCGACCCTCAAACCCTGCCTCCCACGTAACCCCCCACCTTAAATTCCTCCATATACCTGTCTAGTAGTCTCTTAAACTTCACTAGTGTATCTGTCTCCACCACTGACTCAGGCAGTGCATTCCACGCACCAACCACTCTGAGTGAAAAACCTTCCTCTAATATCCCCCTTGAACTTTCCACCCCTTACCTTAAAGCCATGTCCTCTTATATTGAGCAGTGGTGCCCTGGGGAAGAGGCGCTGGCTGTCCACTCTATCTATTCCTCTTAATATCTTGTATACCTCTATCATGTCTCCTCTCATTCCCCTTCTCTCCAAACAGTAAAACCCTAGCTCCCTTAATTTCTGATCATAATGCATACTCTCTAAACCAGATAGCATCCTGGTAAATCTCCTCTGTACCCTTTCCAATGCTTCCACATCCTTCCTATAGTAAGACGGCCAGAACTGGACACAGTACTCCAAGTGTGGCCTAACCAGAATTTATTAGAGCTGCATCATTACCTTACGACTCTTAAACTCTATCCCTTGACTTATGAAAGCTAACACCCCATAAGCTTTCTTAACTACCCTATCTACCTGTGAGGTAACTTTCAGGGATCTGTGGACATGTACCCCCAGATCCCTCTGCTCCTTCACACTACCAAGTATCCTGCCATTTATTTTGTACTCTGCCTTGGAGTTTGTCCTTCCAAAGTGCACCACCTCACACTTCTCCAGGTTGAACTCCATCTGCCATTTCTCAGCCCACTTCTGCATCCTATCAATGTCTCTCTGCAATCTTCGACAATCCTCTACACTATCTACAACACCACCAACCTTTGTGTCGTCTGCAAACTTGCCAACCCACCCTTCTACTCCCACATCCAGGTCGTTAATAAAAATCACAAAAAGTAGAGGTCCCAGAACTGATCCTTGTGGGACACCACTAGTCACAACCCTCCAATCTGAATGTACTCCCTCCACCACAACCCTCTGCCTTCTGCAGGCAAGCCAATTCTGAATCCACCTGGCCAAACTTCCCTGGATCCCATGCCTTCTGACTTTCTTAATAAGCCTACCGTTATTATATGCTGTACAATAAGGTCATATCTACAATCTCATGGGATCAACAGTCTAATAACTTAGCAGTAAACCTCCTCTCATAAAATTATGGATACATAGAAAAGTCCATCAAAGAATGAGGCATTTTCCCCATTGTTCCCACTGACAAGCAACCACACTCCCTGACTCTTTCCTCAGAATAGTTTATTTATATATCAAAACATGCAGTGGAATTCATCATTGGGCGTTATGGTAGCATAGCGGCACACATCTTTACAATGTTGTTCTTCTTCAGTTACTGAACCAATTCCTTCTGGAAGGACACTATTGAATCTTTATCCTTTCAGCTGAAAAATTCCAAATTACAACCCCTCACGTAAAAAGGATTTTTCCAAATTTTCAAGATTCAGTATAGTTTATTGTCATTTTTAGTGCACAAGTGTAAAGGAGGACAAAGTATGGTATTTGTTACTCTGGTCCTGATGCAGTCTAGAAGAATGCAATAAGATGATAAGACCATAAGATATAGGAGCAGAAAAGTTCAAAGTTCCAGGTTCAAAGTGAAATTTAATATCAGAGTACACACATGTCACCACATACAACCCTGAGATTCTCTTTCCCGCAGGCATACTTAGCAAATTTATAGAACCGTAACTGTAAACAGGATCAATGAACAACAAACTGTGCAAATGCAATTATAAATAAATTGCAATAAGTAGTGAGTATGAAATAACAAGATAAGGAGTCCTTAAAGTGAGACCATCGGTTGTGGGAACACCAGAAATAGTATGAGTGTAGCTATCCCCTTTTGTTCAAGAGCCTGATGACTGAGGGGTAGTAACTGTTCTTGAAGCTGGTCGTGTGAACCCTGACACACTTGCACCTTCTACCTGATGTCAGCAATGAGAAAAGAGCATGGCCTGGGTGGTAAGGATCGTTAATGATGAATACTGCTTTTCTACGGCAATGTTTCATGTAGATATGCTCAATGGTTGGGAGGGTTTTACCCATGATGAACTAGGCAGTACTCACAACCTTTTGTAGGATTTTCAGGTCAAAGGCATTGGTGTTCCCATACTAGGCCATAATGCAGCCAGTCAGCACACTTTCCAACACACATCTACAGAATTAGGCCATTTGGCCCATCAAGTCTGCTCTGCCATTCCATCATGGCTGATCCATTTCCCTCTCAGCCCCAGTCTCCTGCCTTCTCCCCCTATCCCTTCATACCTCGACCAACCAAGAATCTCTCACCCTCTGCCTTAAGTATACTCAACGACTTGGCCTCCACAGCTGCTTGTGGCAATGAATTCCTTAGATTCACCACCTTCTGGCTAAAGAAATTCTTCCTCATCTCCGTTCCAGTGGCTGATCCATTTCCTTCTCTGTCCCAGTCTCCTGCTCTACATTGATGATGGTAAAACAGAAGATACTGTGTATATGGATTTCAGTGAGGCATTTGAGAGGTGACCTGATAGGGGTGTATAAGATGATGAGAGGCATTGATCGTGTGGATAGTCAGGCTTTTCCCAGGGCTGAAATGGCTAACATGAGAGGGCATAGTTTTAAGGTGCTTGGAAGTAGGTACAGAGGAGATGTCAGGGGTAAGTGTTTTACACAGAGTGAGTGTGTGGAATGGGCTGCCGGCAATGGTGGTGGAGGCGGATACGATAGGGTCTTTTAAGAGACTCCTGGATGGCTACATGGAGCTTAGAAAAATAGAGGGCTATGGGTAACCCTAAATAATTTCTAAGTAAGTACATGTTCGGCACAGCTTTGTGGGCCGAAGGGCCTGTATTGTGCTGTAGGTTTTCTATGTTTTTAAATGGAAGTCCCTCTATTCTGAGGCTGTGTCCTCTGGTCTCAGACTCCCTCATTATTGGAAACATCCTCTCCACATCCACTCTATCAAGGCCTTTCAACATTCGACAGGTTTCAATTAGGTCAGCCCTCATTCTTCTGAACTCTAGTAAGCATAAAGAACACAACCCCCCCACCCAAAAAACACTTACAATAAATACAAATATATAAGCAATCATATGAAACACAATAAACACGTAACTGTTATATAGATAGAGGGATTGCATGTACCAACATTCCCTCTAATTCTTCTTACAGCAGTGTTGACCAGTCATTGCTTTTTACACAGCCTGAAAATTGTGCGGCACTTTAATAAAACATTATATAAAAGAAAATTCCAGTTGATTGGTAACAAAGGCTACGTGCGTGGGAGCGTTTCAGTCATTGTGTGGCTGTGCACAGCACCATGTACGTAAAGTGACGCTAGGTGATGTGTATGTAGTGGTGGCAGCGGGGGTTAATGGTTGGCTAAGTTGATCACCCTGTTGGCTTGAGGAAGGTAACTGTTTTGGAGTCTAGTGGTTCTGGCATGGATGACTATCTTCACCATCTTCCCTGATGGGAGTGGGATAAACAGTCTATAAGCACGATATTCACGGTATTGCTGGCTTCTTTCCAGCATCTTTCTGTATATATGACCTTGATACTGAGTAAACTTGTGCTGATGAGCCCCCTGCCCACTCTGGTGTAGTTTCCATACCACACAGTGATGTAAAATGCTCTCCACTGAACTGTGTAGCAGGGTTAATTGGTCATTATAACTTGTCCTGTGATTAGGCTAGGGTAAAGTAGGTAGGTTGCTGGGTGATATGACTCATTGATCTGCAAGGACCTGTTCAGTGCTGTATCTCTAAATAAGATAAAGAAGCACGCGAGTTCAAATCCAGTGTCATAAACATCTATGTATTATTATTTCGTTTACTTGTGTACTGGAAATGACATTAAATAAATTTGAATGTAACATCAGCTCCAATATGTGACACCACATAATAATAACATCATTGCCTTCCCCACTTGCCATGGGAACTGAATGGCTTTTTACACCATCACAGCGAGTAGTTACAAAAGTCAATCAAATTTCTGGAAGTCTGTAATGATGTGCAGACTAGATCTGGTAAGGATAATGTTTTACTTGGTTGTTTACCAGAGTACTATTTGTTAATTAGATCACCAACCTTCAATTTGTGGATTACAAAGAGCTTATTCTGTGTTCTGGCTGATACATTGTACACCTTGTATAGAGAATACAATGCAGCCAGAAATGAAACAGCAAACACACGCAAAGATATAGTTCCATTCTCAATCCTCCAAATAATATAACTTAAAATAATGTGGTATACTTCCAGATTATTTTCTGGAATTGTAGAATTATTGTAGAATTGTTATTATACAATTGTTATTGTAGGATTAGAATTTGTATCTCAGTTGGCAGGGAGGTTCACAGTTCATTTCCAGAGCTATCTGTAAGAAAGAGGAAATATGCCTCTTGATTTCCTTTTCAGTAACACAACTCTGTTGAAATGACACTAGTAAAGAGTCAAGTCAAGGTCATTGCCATTTAGCTATATGCATGCATACCGTCAAACAAGACAACAGGGTGTCTGTGACAGGGTGTAAAGCACAGTAGGCCAGAAAACACACGTATAAAACACAACAACTTAGGGAAGTCTACAAGTGAATTACACATATGATAAACAAACTAAAGTGCATAAACTAAATATTGTAGGGTATAGAACAAATTAGCCCAGGCTTGATCATCATCACCCATTGTCCTTCGAGACAGACAGATGCCAACCAACCACCACAATACTGCTCGACCACAGACTACTGTAACATTCATGAACTCAGGGCTTTGGACTAGACTTCTCTGTTGTGACTGTATTTTACCGATGTCTTATGTGTTATACAACTGTTGGTACTGTGTTTCACACCTTGGTCCCGGAGTAATGCTGTTTCATTTGGCTGTATTAATGGGAATTTATGTGTGGTTGAAAGACAACTAAACTTGAACTTGAGGTTTAATAAGGTTAGACCACATTTGGAATTTTGTAAACAGTCTTGGGCCCCATACTTAAAGAAAGATGCCAGTGTTGTGCAGGCTTTCATTTGGTTGTATATATGTATGGTCAGATGACAATAAACTTGAAAGAGTATGGAAATGATAGAGGTATACAAAGTTATGAGGGTATAGATAGGGTAAATGCAAGCAGGCTTTTTCTACCGAGTTTGGGTGAGACTAGAACTAGATGTAATAGGTTAAGGGTGAAAGGTGAAATATTTAAGGGGAATTTGAGAGGGAACTTCTTCACTCAGAGGCTGGTGAGAGTATGGAATGAGTTGTCAGTGGAAATGGCTTGTTTGCAACATTTAAGAGATGTTTGGATAAATACATTGATGGGAGGTGTGGAGGGCTCTGCTCCAGGTGCAGATTGAGGATATTAAGCAGAATTACATTTGGCATGGGCTAGGTGGGTAAAGGGGCTTGCATGCTGTAGTGTTCTGTGATTCTATTAATTGTCCATCCCTAATTGTGCTGAAGGTGTTGGTGGATGGTCTTCTTGAACCTTGATGGCCATCTAGCAGGATTCACCTCCGAGGCATTTTACTCTGACCTCGAATGTGAACTCCACTTCTCCCCCCTCCCCCGAGGATCTCTGTCTTGTTAAGCATTTACAGTACTTTGAGGGCTTGGAGATGGGACGTGGAAGATTGTAACATCGGAACAGTGAGCTGCTGGTCTCCCACTCTCATGGTTGAAGAGTGATCACTCTTTCCCTCACTGGTGAGAGAGCCTGTCTGAGATACTGAAGTGCTGGGTTATGAAATGTAGTTTTAGTGGACTCTGGACCAAGGTCTCTTTTGGGGGCTTTTGCTGTTGTTTGCATGGTGGGGGCAGGGGTGGATCAGTGCTTCTGATGGCATGAGTTGATGCTCGTGCAGAGGTTGTGGGGAGGGGGGGCTTTGATGTTCTATCATTCATTCTATGGGGTCTCTTGTTCTGTGGGTGTTTGTGAAGAGTATGAATTTCAGGTTGTACACTATATACATTCTATGATATTAAATGAACCATAATGAAATGAAATGAACTTTCTGCTCTTAATCATAGCTGCAGAACTGAAGTGCTCACTTGCATCAGCACAAATACAAGGTCTTCTGGAATACTTGTGATTCATATTTCCTTTTTGCTTCTCTGGTTTAATTAGATACACCACTTAAATTAATTGCTTAATCAATATTGACCCAACCACAACATCTGCCCGACAAATCACATTTGAGTACTATTGAAAATAACAATATTACAGATGAAAGATTAGCTCGATTTGTCACACGCACATTGAAGCACTTGTTTGAGTTGGTGATCAACACAGCCCGAAACGGGGGCAACCTGCAAGTGTCACCACACTTGAGGTGTCAGTTAGCAGCACTAACTCTAACCCTCAGTTTTTGGACTGTGGGAGGAAACCCATGCGGTCACAGGGAGAACATACAAATTCCTTACAGGCAGCAGCCGGAATCGAACACCAAACCCTGCACTTCTTACACTTCCTTGCAGAATATGAAAAGTGTTTTTAATCGTCATCATGGAGAGTGAAAGATCAGATGAATCTGTTGGATGCCAGTGAGTTTTCTGGAGTAAATATTGATTTTCACCTTTTGTCCCTTAAATTGCATCATTATAATTCACAACAATATTCATCTGTTTGTTCCTTCAACATTTCACTCAAAGCATTCACAATAAAGAAAATGAATTAATGAATTAATATCTCAAACAGAAATTCAAGTTTATTATCATCTGACTGTATATATACACAACCAAATGAAACGACGTTTCTCCAGACCAAAATGTATATCACACACAGCAGACCAAACAAAACATTACTATAAATAATCAATGGCCCCTGGTACAAAGTAATGGGTTGGTCTCTTATAAAGTGAGGCGCGCAGACATTTCTTCATTTAGAGGGTAGTGTATCTCCAGATGGTGGTGATGCCAGATCGTTAGATAGGTTGAAAATGGAGATAAATAAATATTTGGAAAATTAAGGATTTGAGGGTTATGGGGAAATGGCACAGAGGAGGAGTTGAGATGTGGAGCAGATCAACCATGTGAGTTAAGCCTAACGGGCTGGGTAGCCACCAACCACTTAAAGATGAAAGAAATTTAGCTTTACTTGTCACATGTACATCAAAACATCGATGCAGTGAAAGGCATTGTTTGTGTCAATGACCAAGACAGTCCAAGAATGCGCTGAAGTCAGCCCAAAAGTGTCACCACATTTCTAGCACCAACAAAGCATGTCCACAACTTACTAATTCATACGTCGTTGGAATATGGGAGAAAACCAGAGCACCCAGAGGAAACCCACACAGTCGCACGGTGAATGGACCAACTCCTTGTGGACAGTGGAGGTGGTTGGAATCTGATTGCTGGTGCTGTAAAGCGCTGTGCTCCTGTGCCACCCTATTTCCTTGTGTTCTGTGTTCTTGTCATGAAATGCTTCTTTTGCCTTTCTGGTTTAAAACCTTTTCAGGGAATGTTAAAGCAATTTTTATCTTTAGTCTCCTGGTTCTGTCATGCCTTTAAATTGGTTGATTAATGTTTAGTTAAACTGAAACTTTACTCTGGCTTATTACTGAGAGAGGTAAATTGTTTCTATTTTTGAAGCCATTTGACTAATGGTTTCCAATAGTGATTTAGTTTGCTTGGCATGAATAAAACATTTATCACAGCATGAATCGCAACAGCAAAAGTCTTGTCACATCAATGATCGATGCATCTATAATATTTAAGCATATACATGCGGCACATCAGTTCAACACTCAATGTACACAAAAAGGAAATCTTGCAATAAAATAAAATGGCACCCCCCCTTTTAATCCTTTCCACCTTTCCCAAACCTGTCCCCAACAAGCCAGCCACAGCAACTGCCTTTGTTAAAGACCTCCCAGCAAGTTACATGCCATCCTGAGTTGCAAACACATCACTGTCCCTTCACCTCAATCTTCATCGATAGCACTCAGGGAGTAAAAGGGTCCAAAGGTTCATTTATTATCAAAGTATGTATGTATGTATACAACTCTGAGATTCTTCTTCTCCAGATAGCCACGAAACAAAAAAAAAACAGTTCAGAGAGAAACAGCAAACCCAGCTGCAGAATACACTCAGCAAATCTGAGTATATTCACCAGACGGACTACAGTGGTTTAAGAAGGAACTTTGCCATCTCCTTCTCAAGGGCAATAATTCTTTTTAAACTTAAGAGATACCACAGAGTAACAGGACCTTCTGGGCCAACAAGCTCACATCACCCAATCACACCCATGTGACCCATTATCCCACTAACCCGGACATCTTTGCCTGTGGGAAGAAGACCGGAGCATCCGGAGGACACTCAAGCGGTAAGAGGAGGAACATGCAAATTCCTTACAGACAGTGGTGGAAATGAACCCAAGTCAGTGGAGATGTAATAGTGTTACACTAAACACTGAGGTGGCAGGGTAGCATGGTGGTTAGCTTAACGCATTACAGTACAGGCAACCCACATTCAATTACCGCCGCTGCCTGTAAGGAATTTTGAATGATCTCTCTGTGACTGTGTGGGTTTCCTCTGGGTGCTCTGGTTTCCTCCCACAGTCCAAAGACAAACTGGTTGGTAGGTTAATTGGTCATTGTAAATTTTCCTGTTCTTAGGCAAGGGTTAAATTTTTGATTGCTGGGCAGCATGGTTTGAAGTGCCGGAATGGCCTATCTCAATAAAATATAATAAAAATAAACACTACACTATAGTACCACCCCAAAAGGTTTTGGCCTTACCAGAGGTACCTACATATCCAGAAAATTAAAACTATATCTGTCTGAGGTTGAGAATTGCAAAGATTCGGAGTCCTTTTTTAAAAATCCACTTTGGAAGGAAAAAAGGAAGATCAGATTATTATATAATTGGTAAAAGATTGCAGCATCTTGCTGTGCAGAAGGACTTGGGAGTGCTTGTGCATGGATTAATGAGGCCAGACCTGGAGTACTGCATGCAGTTCTGGTCTCCTTACTTGAGGAAGGATATACTGGCTTTGGAGGCGGTGCAGAGGAGGTTCACCAGGTTGATTCCAGAGATGAGGGGGTTAGACTATGAGGAAAGATTGAGTCGCCTGGGACTGTACTTGCTGGAATTCAGAAGAATGAGAGGAAATCCTACAGAAACATAAAATTATGAAAGATAGATAAGATAGAGGCAGGAAAGTTGTTTCCACTGGCAGGTGATACTAGAACTAGGGAACATAGCCTCAAGATTCGGGGGAGTAGATTTAGGACAGAAATGAAGAGGAACTACTTTTCCCAGAGAGTGGTGAATCTGTGGAATCTCTGCCCAATGAAGCAATGGAGGCTACCTCAGTAAATATATTTAAGAGAAGGTTGGATAGATTTTTGCATAGTAGGGGAATTAAGGGTTATGGGGAAAAGGCAGGTAGGTGAAGATGAGTCAATAGCCAGATCTGCCATGCTCTTACTGAATGGTGGAGCAGGTTTGACAGGCCAGATGGCCGACTCCTGCTCCTATTTCTTATGTTCTTATCTCAGTCCTAAAGAGCTCACCTCACTTTCTCGTGTTCACTTTCTCTGACATCACAGGATTGTTATAATATAGGAATCCACTCCCCTTAATGAGCCTATACCAGTTCTTCATGGTGTGATACAACAGTCCCACTCATTCTCCCTCAAGTTTCTATCCAATTCTCCTCTGAAGGCCTCAATTCCAACCAAACAACAGGCATGGTCCACTATCTTCTCCTATCAGATTCCTAGTCCTTCAGCCCTTTGCCTCTCCCACCTTTCACCTCCCAGCTTCGTAATCCATCCCTCCCTCACCTGGTTTCACTTAACACTTTCTAGTATGCATTCCTTCCCCTCCCTCCATCCTCTTAGTCTGGCTTCTGCCCCTTTCCTTTCCAGTCCTGTTGAAGGGCCTTTGCCTCATACATCAACGTTGTTCCTCTTCATGGATGCTGCCCGGTCTGCTGATTTTTTTCCAACATTCTGTGCGTGTTTCTCTGGATTCCCAGCATCTGCAGAAACTCTTGGGGTCATCTCTCACATCTCCACTGTATCCTCCCATCATATTCAGTCCATTGCCCCAGCCAAACAAGCCATGACCTGGCACACCTCTATCAAATCTCTTTTAGATTCACCCAGTCAGGTAATAAAACTGGATAGCCAGAGGCTTTTTCCCTGGGGCTGAAATGGCTAACACGAGGTGGCGTAGTTTTAAGGTGCTTGGAAGCAGGTAGAGAGGGGGTATCAGAGGTAAGTTTTACACACACAGAGCAGTGGGTGCGTGGAATGCACTGCCAGTGACAGTGGTGGAAGTTGATACAATAGGGCTGTTTAAGAGACTCAGATAGGTATATGGAGCTTAGTAAAATAGAGGCTATGGTATGTGGTGGGGTAATTCTAGGCAGTTTCTAGAGCAGGTTACATGGTTGGCACAAAATTCTGGGTCAAAGGGCCTGTCATGTGCTATAGATTTCTATGTTCTGTAACACGGTTCAACATTTTCCCCAGAGATTCCCAACCTTTTTCAGTTCATGGACCCCTACCAATAACCGAGGGGTCAGTGGGAAACCCTGAATTCTAATTTTAGTCCATTTGGTCAGAAAGTCACACAGGCCCTTTGGACCATCAATCTGTGCCAACCATCAACCACCCATGTACAATAATCCTTCACTAAACCCATTTTTATTCCCTTAATATTCTCATCAAGTTCCCATCGCATTTCCACTGTACACCCTGTAGAAACTCGCTACAGTTTTTGGTCGCCTCAAACTCGTAAATAGTTACAAGCTCTGGCTTGTCCCCTTTGAGATTGCACCAATGTATTGGGCCCAGGGATGATCTTCTGAGGTGTTGACACCCAGTTGAAGCTGCGCACTCTTTTCACCACTGAGTTCTGGTGCGTGCTCGCTCGAATACCCCTTCCTGAAACCCAACACATTGATGCAATCATGAAGAAGGCATGGCAGTGGATATACTTCATGATTTCTGAATGGTCCATGAACACTACCTCACCATTCCTCCGTCGCATCATTTAATTATTTTATTTTAAATTGTAATTTATAGCAATTTTTAAATTTGCACTGTACAGCTGCAACAAAACAACAGATTTCATGACATACATCAGCCACAATAAATCTGATGCTGATTCAGGTGACCCAAACCATATTTCGAGGAACTTCGAGACAGGGGGCTATTTCCTCAAGGATCCAACTTCGGAGAAAGTTATCACAAGTTACTCAGAAACAATTCTGATGTTGCCTCTTTCCCCTTCCCCCCACAACATTAAAAAACAAAATCTCTCAATGGATATCTAATTATTATCTCAGATCATTTATTTTCAGTAGTGTTTTGCAAAATCTTGATGTGCCACGACAAATTCTGGGCATTGCAGTTGTACAAAATAACCCTGAAAATTAAAATTCACCAAATACATTTAGAAACATAGAAACATAGAAAATAGGTGCAGGAGTAGGCTATTCGGCCCTTCGAGCCTGCACCGCCATTCAGTATGATCATGGCTGATCATCCAACTCAAAACCCTGTACCTGCTTTCTCTCCATACCCCCTGATCCCTTTAGCCACAAGGGCCATATCTAACTTCCTCTTAAACATAGCCAATGAACTGGCCTCAACTGTTTCCTGTGGCAGAGAATTCCACAGATTCACCACTCTCTGTGTGAAGAAGTTTTTCCTCATCTCGGTCCTAAAAGGCTTCCCCTTTATCTTTAAACTGTGACCCCTCGTTCTGGACTTCCCCAACATCGGAAACAATCTTCCTGCATCTAGCCTGTCCAATCCCTTTAGAATTTTATACGTTTCAATAAGATCCCCCCTCAATCTTCTAAATTCCAGTGAGTATAAGCCTAGTCGATCCAGTCTTTCTTCATATGAAAGTCCTGCCATCCCAGGAATCAATCTGGTGAACCTTCTTTGTACTCCCTCAACGCAAGAATGTCTTTCCTCAGATTTGGGGACCAAAACTGCACACAATATTCTAGGTGCGGTCTCACCAAGGCCTTGTACAACTGCAGTAGAACCTCCCTGCTCTTGTACTCAAATCCTCTTGCTATGAATGCCAACATACCATTTGCGTTTTTTACCGCCTGCTGTACCTGCATGCCCACCTTCAATGACTGGTGTACAATGACACCCAGGTCTCGTTGCACCTCCCCTTTTCCTAATCGGCCACCATTCAGATAATAATATGTTTTCCTGTTCTTGCAACCAAAGTGGATAATCTCACATTTATCCACATTAAATTGCATCTGCCATGAATTTGCCCACTCATCTAACCTATCCAAGTCACCCTGCATCCTCTTAGCATCCTCCTCACAGCTAACACCGCCGCCCAGCTTCGTGTCATCCGCAAACTTGGAGATGCTGCATTTAATTCCCTCGTCTAAATCATTAATATATATTGTAAACAACTGGGGTCCCAGCACTGAGCCTTGCGGTACCCCACTAGTCACTGCCTGCCATTCTGAAAAGGTCCCATTTACTCCCACTCTTTGCTTCCTGTCTGCCAACCAATTCTCTATCCACATCAATACCATACCCCCAATACCGTGTGCTTTAAGTTTGCACACTAATCTCCTGTGTGGGACCTTGTCAAAAGCCTTTTGAAAATCTAAATATACCACATCCACTGGCTCTCCCCTATCCACTCTACTAGTTGCATCTTCAAAAAATTCTATAAGATTCATCAGACATGATTTTCCTTTCACAAATACACGCTGACTTTGTCCGATGATTTCACCTCTTTCCAAATGTGCTGTTATCACATCCTTGATAATCGACTCTAGCATTTTCCCCATCACCGATGTCAGACTAACTGGTCTATAATTCCCCGGTTTTCCTCTCCCTCCTTTTTTAAAAAGTGGGGTTACATTAGCCACCCTCCAATCCTCAGGAACTAATCCAGAATCTAAGGAGTTTTGAAAAATTATGACTAATGCATCCACTATTTCTTGGGCTACTTCCTTAAGCACTCTGGGATGCAGACCATCTGGCCCTGGGGATTTATCTGCCTTTAATCCCTTCAATTTACTTAACACCACTTCCCTACTAACATGTATTTCCCTCAGTTCCTCCATTTCACTAGACCCTCGGTCCCCTACTATTTCCGGAAGATTATTTATGTCCTCCTTAGTGAAGACAGAACCAAAGTAGTTGTTCAATTGGTCTGCCATGTCCTTGTTCCCTATGATCAATTCACCTGTTTCTGACTGTAAGGGACCTACATTTGTCTTGACCAATATTTTTCTTTTCACATATCTATAAAAGCTTTTACAGTCAGTTTTTATGTTCCCTGCCAGCTTTCTCTCATAATCTTTTTTCCCTTTCCTAATTAAGCCCTTTGTCCTCCTCTGCTGGTCTCTGAATTTCTCCCAGTCCTCAGGTGTGCCGCTTTTTTTTGCTAATTTATATGTTTCTTCTTTGGACTTGATACTATCCCTAATTTCCCTTGTCAGCCACAGGTGCACTACCTTCCCTGGTTTATTCTTTTGCCAAACTGGGATGAACAATTGTTGTAGTTCATCCATGCGATCTTTAAATGCTTGCCATTGCATATCCACCGTCAACCCTTTAAGTATCATTTGCCAGTCTATCTTAGCTAATTCACGTCTCATACCTTCAAAGTTACCCTTCTTTAAGTTCAGAACCTTTGTTTCTGAATTAACTATGTCACTCTCCATCTTAATGAAGAATTCCACCATATTATGGTCACTCTTACCCAAGGGGCCTCGCACGACAAGATTGCTAACAAACCCTTCCTCATTGCTCAATACCCAGTCTAGAATGGCCTGCTCTCTAGTTGGTTCCTCGACATGTTGGTTCAGAAAACCATCCCGCATACATTCCAAGAAATCCTCTTCCTCGGCACCCTTACCAATTTGGTTCACCCAATCTATATGTAGATTGAAGTCACTCATTATAACTACTGTTCCTTTATTGCACGCTGTGGTAAACTATGTGTATACCTGTCTGGACACGCCCCTCTGCTGACTGCTCCTGTGGCTCCTCCCACAGACCCCTGTATAAAGGCGATTGGGGCACTGCTCCTCCCTCAGTCTCCAGGATGTTGTGGTCACTTTTGCTGCTAATAAAAGCCTATCGTTCGCCTCCCGTCTCCGAGAGTTATTGATGGTGCATCAATCAGGCAGGAAGGCCGGTAGCATTCTTCTCTCGTACCCTTCAGGGCCCTGAAATTCGGCACTCCGCGGTGGAGAAAGAAGCCCAGGCCATAGTGGAAGCTATTAGGCACTGGAGGCACTATCTCGCCGGCAAAAGGTTCACCTTGCTGACCGACCAGCGCTCAGTTGCGTTCATGTTCAGCAACCAACAGCGGAGCAAAATCAAAAATGATAAAATTTTCAGGTGGAGAATAGAACTTTCCACCTACAACTATGACATCCTGGAAGGCTCAATGAGCCCCCTGATGCCCTATCCCGGGGAACATGTGCCAGCGCACAGCTCGACCAGCTATATGCCCTCCATGCACATCTTTGCCACCCGGGGGGTCACCTGATTTTACCATTTCGTGAAAGCCCGGAACCTGCCGTACTCCCTTGAGGACATCAGGATGATGACCAGGGACTGTCAAGTCTGCGCTGAGTGCAAACCGCACTTCTACCGTCCTGCAAAGGCACAACTTATCAAGGCCACCCGCCCCTTTGAGCGACTGAGTGTTGACTTTAAGGGCCTCCTTCCCTCCACCGACCGCAATGTCTACTTTCTCAACATTATCGACAAGTACTCGCGGTTCCCCTTTGCCATCCCCTGCCCCGATACCACTGCCACGTCCGTCATAAAAGCCCTGCGCCAGCTCTTCACTCTGTTCGGATATCCCTGCTATATCCACAGTGATAGAGGGTCCTCATTTATGAGTGACGAGCTGCGCCAGTACCTGCTGGCTAGGGGTATTGCTACTAGTAGGACCACGAGCTATAATCCCTGGGGGAATGGACGGGTGGAGAGGGAGAATGCCACTGTGTGTAAGGCCACACTCTTAACCCTTAGGTCAAAGGGATTGCCGGTCTCTCGCTGGTAGGAGGTCCTCCCCGAGGCACTCCACTCTATCCGCTCCGTTATGCACGTCCACCAATGCCACCCCTCATGAGCGACTCTTTTCTTTTCCCCGGAAGTCTGCCACTGGGACCACTCTCCCGGCTTGGCTGACGTCCCCAGGGCCAGTGCTGCTAATAAAATTGATGCACCATCAATAACTCTCGGAGACGGGAGGCGAACGATAGGCTTTTATTAGCAGCAAAAGTGACCACAACATCTTGGAGACTGAGGGGGGAGCAGTGCCTCCAATCGCCTTTATACAGGGATCTGTGGAAGGAGCCACAGGAGCAGTCAGCAGAGGGGCGTGTCCAGACAGGTATACACATAGTTTACCACACACGCATTTCTAATTTCCTGTTTAATGCCATCCCCAACCTCACTACTACTGTTAGGTGGCCTGTACACAACTCCCACCAGCGTTTTCTGCCCCTTAGTGTTATGCAGCTCTACCCATATCGATTCCACATCCTCCAGGCTAATGTCCTTCCTTTCTATTGCGTTAATCTCCTCTCTAACCAGCAATGCTACCCCACCTCCTTTTCTTTCCTGTCTATCCCTCCTGAATATTGAATATCCCTGGATGTTGAGCTCCCATCCTTGGTCACCCTGGAGCCATGTCTCTGTGATCCCAACTATATCATATTCATTAATAACTATCTGCACATTCAATTCATCCACCTTGTTACGAATGCTCCTCGCATTGACACACAAAGCCTTCAGGCTTGTTTTTAGCCCTTATACAATTATGTTGAAAAGTGGCTCTTTTTGCTTTATGCCCTGGATTTGCCTGCCTGCCACTTTTACTTTTCACCTTACTACTTTTTGCTTCTACCCTCATTTTACACCCCTCTGTCTCTCTGCACTTGTTCCCATCCCCCTGCCACATTAGTTTAAAGCCTCCTGAACAGCAGTAGCAAATGCTCCCCCTAGGACATTGGTTCCAGTCCAGCCCAGTTGCAGACCGTCCTGTTTATACCGGTCCCACCTCCCCCAGAACTGGTTCCAATGCCCCAGAAATTTGAATCCCTCCCCCTTGCACCATTTTTCAAGCCACGTATTCATCTGAAATATCCTCCTATTTCTACTCTGACTAGCACGTGGCACTGGTAGTAATCCAGAGATTATTACCTTTGTGGTCCTACTTTTTAGTTTATCTCCTAACTCCCTAAATTTGTTACCTAGTTGTCACTTGTTAGTCCGAGTAACAGTAATAGATCACATGCAGACATTTTCTCTCTCTCTCTCTCTCACACACACACACACACACACACACACACACACACACACACACACACACACACACACACACACACACACACACACACACACACACACACACACACACACACACACACACACACACACACACACACAGTCCCAGCCTGGGGTTCACGGACCCTTTGTGCAATGGTAAGCACAATCCTTACACACACACACACGCAGCCTTGTCATTCTGCTGTCGTTGTGCTGAATGTACACACTTCACTGTCTCCCTGGTACATTGTCATAACGGGTCCTAAACAGAGCTGACGCGCTTGGGCTGGTTTTATGATGCCTTTCCCACCACACACGCTGGAATATTCCATTTGACTGTGGATGTCTAAACGTGTAACTGTTATTTGTATACTGCATCTAAGGTGGATACTTCTGTTTATTTTGCAATATGATTGGATCTACATTGTGGTGTATTATAGTC
Organism: Hemitrygon akajei; assembly: GCF_048418815.1. Taxonomy (NCBI): domain Eukaryota; kingdom Metazoa; phylum Chordata; class Chondrichthyes; order Myliobatiformes; family Dasyatidae; genus Hemitrygon; species Hemitrygon akajei. The sequence continues at coordinate 10,845,445 of NC_133129.1, read as the reverse complement.
TAATTCATGCGTAGTCTTAACTCTGTGGGCAGTTAAAGATGATGTGCCTTAGTGCTCAATAAAACAGGGTTCAGACAGATACAGACATCAGGAGTTCACAATGAACAAAATAGTATGGATGTTTTCAGGCAGATATCGTTTTGTAAATATGGACATTTTCTTTTTGCTATTTTCAATAATTTTTGTAAGCTTGAGTTTTGACGCACCTAATAAACAGTCTTGCACTAAGGTGCTAAACAACTCCAGCCACTTTTTCTTTGGCCTTCACCACATTCTGTACATACTACCCTGAGATTCACTCGTCACAGGGAAAAGCTTTTGTCTGTCTGCCATCCAGACTGATCTTCAGGTTAGGTCATAAGTAATCACATCAGAATGCAGAATGCAGATGCAGAGAAAGCACAGTGAAGATAGACAAGTATAAGGTCAATGTCAAGGTGATCAAAGTTCACAAGTTCGTCTTTTAATTACTATTCCTAATCATATTATGTTTCTCCAAATGTTCATAAATCCTGCCTCTCAGGATCTTCTCCATCAACTTACCAACCACTGAAGTAAGACTCACTGGTCTATAATTTCCTGGGCTATCTCTACTCCCTTTCTTGAATAAGGGAACAACATCCACAACCCTCCAATCCTCCAGAACCTCTCCCATCCCCATTGATGATGCAAAGATCATCGCCAGAGACTCAGCAATCTGCTCCCTCGCTTCCCACAGTAGCCTGGGGTACATCTCGTCTGGTCCCAGTGACTTATCCAACTTGTGCTTTCCAAAAGCTCCAGCACATCTTCTTTCTTAACATTCTCAAGCTTTTCAGTCCACTGCAAGTCATCCCTACAATTGCCAAGATCCTTTTACGTAGTGAATACTGAAGCAAAGTATTCATTAAGTACCTCTGCTATTTCTTTACACACTTTTCCATTGTCACACTCGACTGGTCCTATTCTCTCATGTCTTATCCTCTTGATCTTCACGTACTTGCAGAATGCCTTGGGGTTTTCGTTAATCCTGCTCACCAAGGCCTTCTCATGGCTCCTTCTGTCTCTCCTAATTTCATTCCTAAACTCCTTCCTGCTAGTCTTATAATCTTCTAGATCTCTATCATTACTTAGTTTTTTGAACCTTTTGTAAGCTCTTCTTTTCTTCTTGACTAGATTTACAACAGCCTTTGTGCACCACAGATCTTGTACCCTACCATCCTTTCCATGTCTCATTGGAACTAATGTCTCATTTGCGTGATGGACTGGACCACATTTAACACTCACTGCAAGATCTTGCGATCTTGGGCAGAGCAAATGCCATACTGAGACAAAGATCTCACTGAAACCTACCGAATGTTGAAAAGCCTGGTGGGGGACTCTAGGACCAGAAGACACAGCCTCAGAGTAGAAGGACATTACATTTAGAACAGAGATGAGGAAGAAAGTCTCTAGCCAAAGGTGGTGAATCTGTGGAATTCATTGTCACAGTCAGCAGTGAAGATCAAGTCATTGGATGTATTTAAAGTGGAGGTCGATAGGTTCTTGATTAGTAAGGAGATGGGAAGACAGGAAAACGGGGTTGAGAGGAAAATAAATCAGTCATGAGGAAGATAAAGAATGGTAGGGTGAAGGAACCATGGGTGACAAGTGAGGTGGAAAATCTAGTCAGGTGGAAGAAGGCAGCATACATGAGGTTTAGGAAGCAAGGATCAGATGGGTCTATTGAGGAATATAGGGTAGCAAGAAAGGAGCTTAAGAATGGGCTGAGAAGAGCAAGAAGGGGGCATGAGAAGGCCTTGGTGAGTAGGGTAAAGGAAAACCCCAAGGCATTCTTCAATTATGTGAAGACCAAAAGGATGACAGGAGTGAAGGTAGGACCGATTAGAGATAAAAGTGGGAAGATGTGCCTGGAGGCTGTGGAAGTGAGTGGGGTCCTCAATGAATACTTCCCTTTGGCATTCACCACTGAGAGGGAACTTGATGACGGTGATGACAATATGAGTGAGGTTGATGTTCTGGAGCATGTTGATATTAAGGGAGAGGAGGTGTTGGAGTTGTTAAAATACATTAGGACGGATAAGTCCCCGGGGCCTGACGGAATATTCCCCAGGCTGCTCCACGAGGCGAGGGAAGAGATTACTGAACCTCTGGCGAGGATCTTTATGTCCTCGTTGTCCACAGGAATGGTACCGGAGGACTGGAGGGAGGCGAATGTTGTCCCCTTGTTCAAAAAAGGTAGTAGGGCTAGTCCAGGTAATTATAGACCAGTGAGCCTTACGTCTGTGGTGGGAAAGCTGTTGGAAAAGATTCTTAGAGATAGGATCTATGGGCATTTAGAGAATCATGGTCTGATCAGGGACAGTCAGCATGGCTTTGTGAAGGGCAGATCGTGCCTATCAAGCCTGATAGAGTTCTTTGAGGAGGTGACCAGGCATATAGATGAGGGTAGTGCAGTGGATGTGATCTACATGGATTTTAGTAAGGCATTTGACAAGGTTCCACATGGTAGGCTTATTCAGAAAGTCAGAAGGCAGAGGGTCATGGTGGAGGGAGTACATTCAGATTGGAGGGTTGAGACTAGTGGTGTCCCACAAGGATCTGTTCTGGGACTTCTACTTTTCATGATTTTTATTAATGACTTGGATGTGGGGGTAGAAGGGTGGGTTGGCAAGTTTGCAGATGACCCAAAGGTTGGTGGTGTTGTAGATAGTGTAGAGGATTGTCGAAGATTGCAGAGAGACATTGATAGGATGCAGAAGTGGGCTGAGAAGTGGCAGATGGAGTTCAACCTGGAGAAGTGTGAGGTGGTACACTTTGGAAGGACAAACTCCAAGGCAGAGTACAAAGTAAATGGCAGGATACTTGGTAGTGTGGAGGAGCAGAGGGATCTGGGGGTACATGTGCACAGATCCCTGAAAGTTGCCTCACAGGTAGATAGGGTAGTTAAGAAAGCTTTTGGGGCGTTAGCTTTCATAAGTCGAGGGATAGAGTTTAAGAGACGCGATGTAATGATGCAGCTCTATATAACTCTAGTTAGGCCACACTTGGAGTACTGTGTCCAGTTCTAGTTGCCTGACTATAGGAAGGATGTAGAAGCATTGGAAAGGGTACAGAGGAGATTTACCAGGATGCTGCCTGGTTTAGAGAGTATGGATTATGATCAGAGATTAAGGGAGCTAGGGCTTTACTCTTTGGAGAGAAGGAGGATGAGAGGAGACATGATAGAGGTGTACAAGATATTAAGAGGAATAGACAGAGTGAACAGCCAGCACCTCTTCCCCAGGGCACCACTGCTCAGTACAAGAGGACATGGCTTTAAGGTAAGGGGAGGGAAGTTCAAGAGGGATATTAGAGGAAGGCTTTTCACTCAGAGAGTGGTTGGTGCGTGGAATGCACTGCCTGAGTCAGTGGTGGAGGCAGATACACTAGTGAAGTTTAAGAGACTACTAGACAGGTATATGGAGGAATTTAAGGTGGGGGGTTATATGGGAGGCAGGGTTTAAGGGTCGGCACAACATCGTGGGCCGAAGGGCCTGTAATGTGCTGTACTATTCTATGTTCTATAAAAGGTAGCAGAGTACCTGTTGTCCCGTTTCCAACCAAACCTCATAGGCCAACAAACCCGGAGGAATGATTGAATGGTGAAGCAAACTTGGAGAGCCAAATGGCCAATTCTACTCCTATATCCTATGGTGTTCAGCCGTGATATTAATTCTGATTCTGATTGCAGATGAGATGATTTCTACAGAGCAGAGGGGTTCACAGCTGTTTTAATGCCATGGGCCAATACCATCGGTGAGTGAGGCCTCCATCAGTCAGGGTCGATATGGATGTTGCATCCTAACTCCTTGAAACTCAAGCCTGGATAGTACGATATGGAGAGCAAGCCCACGTAACAAGCTCCCCATCTCCACACATCTGATGAACCCAAAGGAACAACAGAGCTGCTACATTTTGGTACCAACAGCGTCACAGGAGTTGCCAGTCAACATTGAACTCAACGTAAGACTGCCTTAGAGACTCCAGCTCCAGATTTTGCCTCCATGGTTTACTCCTAAAGCCTTCCCCATGATGGGTATGGACACAATTGAATTGAATTGGATTTATTTCTTACATATTTCACAAACATGAGGAGTAAAAATCTTTACATTATGTAAAGATTTGAGATCAAAGTTTTCCTTCTCACAGATGAGCTGCCAATCACAACTGATGAGCCCCATTTGCCCAAAGCGACTGTTCTTAAGGCATCAGTAACCCTCCCCCCACTGCCCCTTCTCCTGTCAGTAGAAAGGGTTCAGCCTGGCTTAGTAGCTAAACCACACGTGATGGCCAGGAGCTGAATACTATTAACCAACGTGTTAAGTACTGTACAGTATTGTGCAAAAGTCTTAGGCACATATATATAGCTAAGGTGCCTAAGACTTGCATTGAAGTAATTTTATGCATCGCACTGTACTGCTGCCGCAAAAAACAACAACAAATGTCATGACATAAGTGAGTGCTGATAACCCAATTCTGATATGGGTCTCTATTGTGGACTGAGAGCGGGAAGGGGGCAGGGAGAGGGGAATCATGGTTGGGGAAAGGGGAAGGGGAGGGAGCAGGAAGCACCAGAGAGACATTCTGTAATGGTCAATGAACCAGTTGTTTGGAATCAAATGACCTTGCCTGGTGTCTCAGGGCTTGCCTGGTGTCTGCACCTGTGCCACCTCTCTACCCTGGCATTCCATCTCTGTCACCTGCCCCACACCCCTCCCACAGCACTCCACCCTCGCTATTCCCAACATCCTTTTCTTCTGCCAGATTTACAAACTTGCTCTCCACTCCACATTGACAAATACAGTGCTTTGCAGAAGTCTTATGCACCCTTGCTATATTAATGTGCCTAAGATTTACTTTGAACTTTCAATTGATACTACAACCAATGCAGATAGATAAAGGCAAGTGTACATTTGTAGGTACAAACACACTCGCCAGAGGAACAGATAATTATCAGAGTTGCAACTCATGAAATTTTCAACTCTAGCCCTTTAGTTCTGAAGAATTTCAGTTATCCGAGGATAAACTTTGAACACTATCAAAGTCTGCTATATTGGTTTGTTAAATAATTTTTGCATTTGTTATTTTCATCTTCAAATATTTACTCCAGTGCTAAATAAATATTAGTTGTGTACAAGATGATGACTGGCTTATACAAAAAACAAATTCTTCATTCCAAGAAGTGTTCTTCACAGAGGATGGTTCAGAGACCCAGGGGCACAGAGTTTAAAGCTTTGGCGAAATATTTCAGGATGGTGTGAGGGAGTAATTATGATCTGAAAAATGACCATCTGCTTAGAGACACAAACAGTCAGGGCCTTTGGAAAGGAAGTAGATAGACAATTGGCAGGGAATAACTTCAGGATCGCAGGGATTGAGACAGAAAGGACAGATTTTCAGGAATCAGGGCAATCAAAGAAGCCACAATCTCCAAGACAACTGCCTGAAGGTTTTATTGTGGAAATATTTGATTTTGTCAGATTTTAAAAAAATACTAATTCCTCCTTGATTTTTTTTGCTTTTCTCTGTATTGTTTTGCACATAGTTTTTCATAAATTCTATTATATTTCTTTATTTTCCTGTTAATGCCTACAAATCTCAAGATAGCACAGGTTGACATAAATGTACTTTTAACTTTGCCTCGAATAGCGCTTCATCTGTGATCTGAGCCAAGCTCAATATCCTGTCTTTTTCAGAGATGGTACATTGGAGACAGAAAGGATATAGTTTTTTAAAAACCTATTTATGCCTGGTTGCTCATGGGCTGGGTGGTCTGCTGGGCCAAGTCAGAAAGGGAGCTATGAATTAACCACACACCTGTACTCCAAGGTGGAACAAACTTTCTTCCTGAAATAGTAACATGAACCAAGTGAGACTTTCTACCAGTCTGCCAGCTTTATTGATACTAGCCTCTTGTTCCAGATTAATTTGTTTCACTAATCTGGTGGTGCGTGCTTTCAGGACTGTCTATCCTCCTTAAAATCTCCTCTTGGCTCTCTGTACTGCACATGTATTACTGTTGAGTGTGGACCAGGAGCCTGTGAGGTACATTTAATCTCTCCGTGAGCCCACCAGGCTCAAGGGCAGCTTCCATTCTGCTGTGATAATGATCTCTTAATATCATAACATTGACTCTCGATCTCAAAATCAACCTCATTATGACCTTGCCTGCAGTGCACTTTCTCTGTAATGGCAATACTTTAATTCTGCAACCTGTTGATTTTCTGCAAAATTGGTGGGGGGTGGAGATCAGTCTCTACATGAGGCACTTCTTCCCTCTGCCAGCCTGCTGGCCACCTTTGCGCAAGATGTAGGATTTGCTTAGCTCCCCAGATCAGGGTCAGGCGAAGCCATGGCAGCGGGTGGGGGCTGGTCGTATGAGCACATCACAAGTCCTGGTTATGCGGCGACCACTGACACCAGGCAGACAATCTCTGAAGAGTACTGACAATGACTACAGTCACCCATCTTGTAAAGACACTGCCCAAAGACAATGGTAAATCACTTCTGTAGAAATATTTGTCAAGAACAATCATGCTCAAAGACCATTCATTCGACACGGCACATAATGAATGAACTATCTCAATGCACTGATGTAATGATCTCCAGAGGTGGTAGACAAAACAAAGATTTTCACTGTACCATGGTATATGTGAAAATACTAAACCAATTTACTTTGACTGAGTGAGCAATACACTCTTGTATCTGGGAGACGATGAGGTGAAAGCTTCCAGTTAGGTCTGCCTTGTGAACATGCAGTCCGTGTAGATATTGTATTAAAACCCGGTCCCTCTGAAGTTTACTTAGAGGAAGTGTTGGGATCTGGGACCTGTCCACATCCTGTTACAAAGTCCTTGTAGGCACCTGGGAGCCACCTGTGGCATAATCGCACTACCCCCCGTTCAGTCCAGTGAAGGGATGGCACAGAGCTATTGGAGTTGATACTGCTAACTCATTGCCCCAGTGATCCAGGTTCGATCCTGATCTCTGGTGCTGCCTGCGTGGAGTTTGCGTGCTCTCCTTGTGTCTGTGTGGGTTTCCTCCAGGGGCTCTGACTTCCTCCAATAACCCAAAGATGCGCAGCTTGGTATGCTCATTTGCCAGTGCAGATAGCTCCCCAACCCTTCCCGTCTGAAGGTGAGTTGTTGGCAGGAGAATTGGGAGCAGGGGATGAGTTGATGGGAATGTGAGAGGAAAACTAGGATTTACGAGGATATTCAGTGATCAGCTTGGATATAGTTGTCCAAAAGGTCTGCTAACTATCATATATCCCTAGACAAATAGGCACCAAATGGTAGCTTTAGATACATAAGCCACGGAAGGAACTCGAAAAGAACTGGAGAAACTCAGCAGGTCAAGCAGAAAGTGGGGTGATGGCCAGAATGAAGAGGTGGTGGGAATGAGTGGCGTACGAATTGGCAGGTGACGGGTAGGTCCGGGTGAGGGATGGGGGTTGATAGGCAAGTTTAGGGAGAGGGAAAAGTAGAAATGACTTAAGAAGCTGGGAGATGTTAGGTGGAAGTGATAAAGGCTGAAGAAGATGGAGTACGACGAGAGGACAGTGGAACATAGAATCGAAAGGCCAGGGAGCAGCAGAGATCGCAGGAGAGGAGTAGTGAGAGGGGTTCTCACAGAACTCCCATCAAAGAGGGGAGGGAAATTCCTACAGGGTTAGCATGCTTCAAAGAGGCTTCACAGTGGAGCAGTAAAATGGAGACAGAGAGGGTTTGACTTTAGTCTGACCTGCCAGCTGTGTTAAGTCAGAGGCAGAAGAGAGCCTACAGATGCTGGAAATCCATTAAGGCCATGGCTCAGTTTTAGTGGCTTTTTGGGCTCGTAGGGAAGGTTTTAGGATCAGAGATGGGTTACGTTATCATTTTAGGGACAGGGATGTGGGGGACAGACTGGAGTCCCAAGTCTGTGCCCCGCATTTGACAGACGTTTGTGGGCTGCCCCCAGCACACCCATGGTTGTTCACACAAACGATGCACTTCACTGTACGTTTCAATGCACACGTGATAAATAAACATAAACTTTGAACTATCTTCCACTGTTAGACAAGGCACAGAGTGCAAGAGCAGACAGGGTGTTAATATCTGGAGAGCTTTATCAAGATCATGCCACCCCATTACTGAAGTGTTGTGCTGGGCTATTTTCTTTTAAACAGAGGAGGCTGATTTAAGACTTAATTAGGCTGCAGAAGATCATGTGGACTCAAATATCACCTTCCAAAATTAGGGCCTAGTCTCAGGACAAGACTAAAAGGGGAGTATCTTTGCTTTGGAATTAAGACCATAAGACCATGAGAGTTGGGATCAGAATTAGGGCATTAAGACGATCCAGTTTGCTCTGCCATTCCATGATGTCTGATTTATTACCCCTCTCAACCCCATTCTCCTGCCTTGTCCCCGTAACCTTTGCTGCCCTGACTAATCAACAAGCTATCAATCTCCACTTTAAATACCCAAGAACTGTGCTTAAGAATGGACAACTATTGCATTAATCACAGCTGAAAGAGAACCATTTCTGTTTTAAGACCATAAGATATAGGGGCAGAGTCCAGCTCTGCTCCGCCATTCCATCATGGCTGATTTATTATCCCTCTCAACCCCATTCTCCTGTCTTCTCTTTTTATGTCCTTAGCAATCAAGAACTTACTAACCTTTAAATATATTCACAGCCCTCCACTGCTGTCTGTGGCAATGAATTCCACAGATTCACCACGCTCTGTCTAAAGAAATTCCTCCTCATCTCTGTTTGAAAGCAATGCCCCTCCATTCTGAGATTGTGCTCACTGGTTGTAGGCTTCCCCATTTCAATCTGCTTTGGGAGCTCCATTGTAAGTAGCTGAGCATTTTCTAAATAACAGACCATCTTATTTCCCTCTAACTTGCACTCCCCCACAACCCTGTCAACACCCTTCTATGATTCTCTTGCCTCCAACTTACACCAGGAGAATGCCACCATGGCCGATTAACTCTCCAATGGAATGTGGGAGCGAATTAGAAGACCTGGAGGAAACCCTTGCAAAGAGAGAACATGCAAACTCCACATGGACACACCAGAGCTCAAGATCAAAGATAGGTGGCTGGAGCTGTGTGGTAGTAGCACTGACTACGGTTCACGCTGAAGATGGCACACAACACACTTCCAGACTCTTCAGGGAATGAAAGGGGCCACACCATGCCTATGAAGTGGTTCTGTAAGAGCCAAGTACTTTAATAAAGGGGAACCTTATTTTACTGTTAAAATCCTCCAAATGTTCAATTCTTTTTTTTTTTTTTTTTAATTTTATTTAATTGAATTTTTAAATGATTACAAGTGTAGAAAAAAAAAGTATGTGACCCTTCCCCCCTCCCCTTAATCCCTCCCCCCTAACTTCCCTATATGAAAAAAATTAAGAAAGAAAGAAAGAAAAGAAAGAAAGAAAGAGTGCCTGGTTGTTGGAAGGTCTCCACATGCTCCATGGAGTTCTTAATAACTTTAGTATATGTATTTATTTCTTTCCCCAAGTAACCATTAATTTTCTCTTCAGAGCACCTATATATTTAATCCTGTCTTTTGTAAATAAGGGCCCCAGATTTTCAAAAATGTTTCATATTTATCTCTTAAGTTATAAGTAATTTTTTCTAATGGAATACAGCCATAGATTTCTTTTTTCCAACAATCTATACTTAAATATGTATCTGATTTCCAAGTAATTGCAATAGCCTTTTTGGCTACAGCCAGCGCAATTTTTATAAATTCTTTCTGATATTTATTAATGTTCAATATGTTCAATTCTTGATCTTTAGGAAGTGGTGACCCACATTCTTCCATTCTTTGGAGGCTGCCCAGAAAGTAACCAACACTGACAGGATATTCTTCCCATATGTCAAATTCTCTTTGGTACGGGCAGACAAGACAATTCCACATACTATTAAGAAAGAAAAGTGTAAGGTAATTTATGATTTAATTTAATTCAGGCTTGATCGGTGTGCTACGCCGTTTAAGCAGCATTATTCTGATTCCTTGATGAGTGCAGCTAGTCTTTGAAAACCCTGAAAGAATAAGAAAGATGGAAGTGAGAAAAATGCATCACTTTATTTTAATGGGAGGACAAGCAGTTGCATGAAAAGATCTGGTATTTAAATACTATCTACATTTGTAAAACCGTATGCAATGAGATATTTGTTGAAGTAGATAAATGCAGTGTAATAGATGAACACAATTTATCATAAGACAGAGGAGCAGAATTAGGCCCTTTAGCCCATCGATTCTCCTCCGCCATTTAACCATGGCTGATTTATTATCCCTCTCAAGCCCATTCTCCGGCCTTCTCCCCCATACCCTTTGAAGCCCTTACAAATCAAGAACCTACCAGCTTCTGTTTTAAATTCTATATTCAATGATTTGGCCTCATTGTCTGTGGCAATGAATTCCACAGGTTCGCCAGTTTCTGGCTAAAGGGTGTGATTATGTGCAACTCGGGTTTCCCCATTACAGGAAGGATGTGGAAGATCTTTTTCAAGATGTTGAAATGTGTAGGGAAGAATTTTTAGCAGTAGGCTGCCTAGGAGTGGGTGGCATGGTAGTGTAGCAGTAAGCGTGATTGCTTTACAGCACCGGCAATCATCGACGTGTTTCCTTCCCACCATTGTAATGTTCTCATTGTGACTGCATAGGTACAGGAGTAAAGGTGGGTTACTGGTGCCTTAAAACCAGTCGCTTTGGGCAGATGGGGTTCATTGGCCTTGGTTGGCAGCTCATCTCGAAGAAGAAAAACTGATCTTAAACTCCATTGCTTTGAGGCATGGGGAGTAAAGCCCGAGGAAAAATCAGAGCTGGAGTCCTTAAGGCAGTGCCATGTTGAGTTCAACGCGGATTAGCAACTCCTGTAATGCCACTGATATCAAACTGTATCAGTCTCTGCTGTTCCTTTCGACTCATGTAGAGGGGAAGCCTACAATATGGCAAACAGCTCGCCTTCCATATCGTACTGCCCTGGTTGGCCTATCACATAGACAACTGGGACGCAACATCGAAGGTCGACTCCGACCAATGGAGGGATGCAATCCGGTCAAACCCAGGTCAGGTCCTCCAGCAGAATGTTCGATACTTTAACATAACCAGTACTTTGATAACAAATTTACTTTGACTCTTGAGTACAGACAACAAGTTTGTAAGCACGCATTAAATCAGTAAGCATTGCAGGTATTTACCTGATCTATTTGCTCAGGGGTGGAGAGGGAATAGGCAGCACGCACATACGCACAGGGTGCTGAACTATCGACCATGAAGACCTGACCAGGGACAAGCAGCACCTGAGGAGAGGCAAGTTAACATAACACTTAAACAAGCATCAACTCTTAGCAACCAATGACTCATGCTGTCGCAAGAGCTGTAAATGTGCGTGGAAGTGAAATGAAATGATAGGTTGAAGAGTAAACTTTGAAGAGTTAGTTAGTTATTTAGCAACCACACAAAAACCAATTTTACCCTAACTTAATCACAGGACAATTTACAATGACCAGTTAACCTACCGGGTAATCTTTGGACCAGGGGACCGCTCGCGATTTCCATGGGAGGGCATACAGAGTCTTCTTGCAGATTAGTGCCGGACCTGAACTAACTCCGGAACGCCCTGAGCTATAAATGTGTCCTGCTAACCGCCATGTTACTGGAGGGTAACGGGTAAAGAAAAGTTTGTATTTACATAACATATTGCATATTCCACTCAGAGAGCCTTACAGTTAAGGATGTACAAACTGTGAGAAGATTTGGAGATGGATGGGTCCTGACAAATCCCACACTGGCCCTTGTCACTTAATAGACCTCCCTTCATTAAGTACTGTAGATAGATTGGGAAGATGGCAGTAATTAGCTGGAATGGATTTGTCCAGTTCTGGGTGCACAGCAAATACTGGGTCAATTTCAGAATTACAATCAGAACCATATTTATTATCACTGACACACGTTGTGAAATTCGTTGTTTTGCAGGAGTAATACAGTGCAAGACATAAAAAAATTACTGTAAGTTACAAGAAATAATGCAAAAAGTGAGCAGAATAGTGAGGAATTGTTCATGGACCACTCAGAAATCTGATGGCAGAGGGGAGAAAGCTGTTCCTAAAACAAAGTGAGTGCCCTCAGGCTCCTACATCTCCTCCCTGGTGGCAGTAATGAGACGAGGCCCATGTCTCAGATGGTGAGGGTTCTTTCTGAGGCACTGCCTTTTGAAGATGTCCTCATGGAGGGGAGGCTAGTGTCCATGATGGAGCTAACTGAGTTTATAACCCTTTTCTCAGACTCCTGATGAAGTGTAGCCTCTAGCGTGCCTTCTTCATCTGTTTCCCACACCATCAGGGTAAAACCAGTATGATACTGTTGTATTACATTAAAAATGGTGGGGCTAGGGCAAAGCTGTGCGGGCTCCATCTTTATTTCTCTTTCTTTGAAAAGTGACACTGCACGGTTATCAGCCCATGCTGCCCAATTACACCCATGTGACCAATTAGCCTACTAAGCTGTTGGTCTTGGGCATGCGGGAGGAAACCGGAGCACCCGGAGGGAACAGGTGGTCATACAAACTTCCTGCAGACAGCGGTGGGAACTGAACCTGCGTTGCTGGAGCTGTAAATGCCTACCACCATGCCCTAAATCCAATCCTTGAACTAAGATTGTAAGTAGTGATAAAAACAGGAAAGATACTCTTAAATTTGCTGTTGCCAGGAATCTAGGACAGCAGAAGGAACGTGAGAATGCTGCTTTGTTTGAAAATTTTTCTTGAATCAATTTAGTGGAGGTCCTTTTACATTTGCTGTTGCAAGGTGTCTCCACTGGTAGCAAGGATTTAAAGGTTTTCTTTGATGCAGCAAATTCTTTAGTTAATTGTTTATGAAAACACCTTTCTCTTGCCTTTTCATTGGATCAGAGTTGCAACGGCATAGACCAGTGCTTTGCAACAGGGCCTGGGTTGCCTTCTTGTGTCAACATAGCTTTAAAGGAAAACACAAGAAGCTGAGTACAGACGAGAGAGGCCATACTCAAGGAGAGTTGGAGGGTGGAAGATGGAGAGGAGGAGAGTGTGAAAATGGTGGAAGTTGGAAGAGAAGGGGATGGCGGTGATGGAGTGTGTGATTAAGAAAGAGAAGTGCGGTGAAGATGAGTTGTTAAGAGTAGAGTAGGGAGAGGAAGAGATTGAAAAAAGGGCAGAAGGTGAAGAGGAAGACTGAAGATTGGGGCAAGGGTCAAGAAGAGCTATGGAAGTAAAGGAGAAGGTGTGTGATGAGGGGTGGAGATGAGAAGAGGGTTAGGAGAGGGGTGAGATGTAAAGAGTTTGTTACTTCAAACAGGACACTACCTCTTTCTGTAAGGCTTTCTCTGAGATGAGTTGGTGAGAGTCTGAGATTCCCTTTAGCTTCATCCAGAAGAACATACCAGCACTTGGAATATTCCATTCAACTAAATCTGAAAGAAGAGCAAGAAGAATGGAGATTATCTTTGACCCTCAACCTTGGTGCCATTTCCCTGCACTATTCCCAAATCCTTCAATATCCAGAAATCTAATTGATTAATTTTGAATGAATTCAATGAATGAGCCTCCACATCAGTCGAGTGCAAAGAATTCAGAAGATTCACTCTACCGAGTGAAGAAATTTCTCCCCATTCCAGTCCTAAAATGCCTATCCCATATTCTGAGACCATAACCTCTGGTTCTAGAATTCTCAGTCAGAAGGGTCATCCTCCCTATATCCAATCTCTGATCCCGTAGAAAGTTTACAAGTTTCCTGATTGCATCTCATTCTTACAGAGTCTGGGAACTTGCTCTTCTCAATCTCCCCTCATAAGGCGCCACAGTAGCACAGCGGTTACCATGACGCTATGGGGACTTCCCGCTGGTCGCCCATGGAGAAGCTGCATTTTGTAGATGCTCCCATCTTTCTTACTTTACTGTTTCCAACCTATTTTGAAACCTTACTTTTAAACGTGATATTGTTTTACTATGAATACAAGGGGTGCCAAAGGTATTAAAAAAGATCCTCCTGCATCTGTGGAATCTATTTATGGATTTGCTTTGAAAACACAGAAAATAATCTTCCGAGGAGCTTCAGCAGCAGTTCCAGCAACTCAGCTCTGAAATTAGACAAGCAGATGCAAAATTGGATTCTATTCAAAAAACCTTAACTGAACATGACAAACGAATAGAAGAGAATGAAGCAACTCTGACAGTTTTGGATGTGAAAATTGTTGACCTGCAAAAGCTTTGTGAAAAACAATCAAAGTCTAATGAAAAGTTAAGACAGAAGATTATCGATTTAGAAAATAGAAGCAGAAGAAATAACCTACGAATTCTGGGCCTTGAAGAGTTAACAGAAGATGATCTGCCCTTCACAAAGCCATGCTGACAGTCCTTGATCAGACCATGATTCTCTAAATGCCCATAGATCTTATCTCTAAGAATCTTTTCCAACAGCTTTCCCACCACAGACGTAAGGCTCACTCGTCTATAATTACCCAGACTATCCCTACTACCTTTTTTGACAAGGGGACAACATTTGCCTCCCTCCAATCCTCCGGTACCATTCCCGTGGACAACGAGGACATAAAGATCCTAGCCAGAGGCTCAGCAATCTCTTCCCTCGTGGAGCAGCCTGGGGAATATTCCGTCAGGCCCCGGGAACTTATCCGTCCTAATGTATTTTAACAACTCCAACACCTCCTCTCCGTTAATATCAACATGCTCCAGAACATCAACCTCACTCATATTGTCCTCACCATCATCAAGTTCCCTCTCACTGGTGAATACCGAAGAGAAGTATTCATTGAGGACCTCACTCACTTCCACAGCCTCCAGGCACATCTTCCCATCTTTATCTCTAATTGGTCCTACCTTCACTCCTGTCAACCTTTTGTTCTTCACATAATTGCCTTGGGGTTTTCCTTTACCCTACTTACCAAGGCCTTCTCATGCCCCCTTCTTGCTCTTCTCAGTAGACCCATCTGATCCTTGCTTCCTAAACCTCATGTATGCTGCCTTCTTCCACCTGACTAGATTTTCCACTTCACTTGTCACCCATGGTTCCTTCACCTTACCATTCTTTATCTTCCTCACTGGGACAAATTTATCCCTAACATCCTGCAGAGATCCCTAAACATCGACCACATGTCCATAGTACAGTTCCCTGCAAAAAACATCATCCCAATTCACACCCACAAGTTCTAGCCTTATAGCCTCATAATTTGCCCTTCCCCAATTAAAAATTTTCCTGTCCTCTCTGATTCTATCCTTTTCCATGATATCGCTAATGGCCAGGGAGCAGTGGTCACTGTCCCCCAGATGCTCACCCACTGAGAGATCTGTGACCTGACCCGGTTCGTTACCTAATACTAGATCTAGTATGGCATTCCCCCTAGTCAACATACTGTGACAGGAATCCATCCTGGATGCACTGGACAAACTCTGTCCCGTCTAAACCATTGGAACTAATCAAGTGCCAATCAATATTAGGGAAGTTAAAGTCACCCATGATCACAACCCTGTTATTTTTGCACCTTTCCAAAATCTGCCTCCCAATCTGCTCCTTGGTATCTCTGCTGCTACCAGAGGGCCTATAAGAATACCCCCAGTAGAGTAACTGCTCCCTTCCTGTTCCTGACTTCCACCCATACTGATTCAAAAGAGGATCCTGCTACATTACCCACCCTTTCTGCAGCTGTAGTAGTATCCCTGACCAGTAACGCCACCTCTCCTCCCCTCCCCCCCCCCCATCCCTTTTAAAGCACTGAAATCCAGGAATATTGAGAATCCATTCCTGCCCTGGTGCCAGCCAAGTCTCCGTAATGGCCACTACATCATAATTCCATGTATGTATCCAAGCTCTCAGTTCATCACCTTTGTTCCCTGATGCTTCTTGCATTGAAGTACACACACTTTAGCCCTTCTACCTTACTGCCTTTATACCCTTTATTCTGCTTCTCTTTCCTCAAAGCCTCTCTATATGTTAGATCTGGCTTTACTCCATGCACTATACTTGCAGTTCTCTCATGACCTTTATCCTTTTCCACCTCACTATCTGCTCTAACACTCTGGTTCCCCTCCCCCTGCAAATCTAGTTTAAACTCCCCGGAGCAGCACTAACAAACCTTCCCGCAAGGATGTTAGTCCCCCTGCAGTTCAGGTGCAACCCGTCCCGTCGGAACAGGTCACACCTTCCCTGGAACAAGGCCCAATTGTCCAGAAACATGAAGCCCTCCCTCCTGCACCATCTCCTTAGCCACGTATTTAGCTGCATTATCTTCCTATTTCTAGCCTCACTAGCACGTTGCACGGGGAGCAATCCTGAGATTGCAACCTTGGAGGTCCTGTCCTTCAACTTTGCACCTAACTCCCTAAACTCTCTTTGCAGGACCTCCTCCTCCTCCTCCTTCCTATCCATGTCATTGGTCCCTACATGGACCACAACATCTGGCTGCTCACCCTCCCTCCTGAGAATACCGAGAACTCGATCCGAGATATCGCGGACCCTGGCACCAGAGAGGCAACAGACCATCCGGGATTCTCGATCTCTCCCACAGAACCTCTTATCTGTCCCCCTATCAAATCCCCTATTACTACTGCTCTCCTCTTTTCCCTCCTTCCCTTCTGAGCTGAGGGTCCAGTCTCGGTGCCAGAGACGCAACCACTGCAACTTGTCCCTGGTAGGTCGTCCCCACCAACACTATCCAAAACGGTATATTTATTGTTGATGGGAATGACCACAGGGGTGCTCTGCTCTTCCTGTCTATTCCCCTTCCCTCTCCTGACAGTCACCCAGCTACCTGCCTCCTGACTCTTAGGGGTGACTATCTCCCTGAAACTCCTGTCTATTTCTGCCTCTGCCTCATGAATGATCCGAAGTTCATCCAGCTCCAGCTCCAGCTCCCTAACATGGTTTGTCAGGAGCTGCAGCTGGATGCACCTTTTACAGGTGTAGTCATCAGGGACAATTGTGCTCGCGCTGACTTCCCACACTGCTGCCTCCATTACCTCCTCCTAAGTAAATTATATTAATTAAAGGAGCTGACTAGCCTTACCTGACTGGGAGCAAGCTCGTCCTCAGTCTCTGCTCGCTGAAGCCTCTCGAGCCAAAGCCTTCCTACTCTCTCCCACTACTCCGTCGCTCGCTCTGTTAATCCTCTCACTTTTTAAACTCTCCCGCTGCCTCACGGGCCGACTTTCACGCGCTTGCGCAGTCGTGCCCCGTTCAAACTGCTGAAGAAATGACCAACCCTTCTCAATCTGCTCACTTTTTAAACTCTCCCGCTGCCTCACGGGCTGACTTTCACGCGCTTGCGCAGTCGTGCCCCGTTCAAACTGCTGAAGAAATGAGCGGGTTTAGATTCTTTTTATTGTATAGTAAAATTATCACATTTCAATATTACGATTTAATTTAATTTACATGAATATAGGGTCATGAGATTGCAGGTGTGATTCAAATATAATGTGCTTGGCATTATTTTATCTTTTTTTGACTTATATACCTTCTTGTACTCTGTATTCTTCTATGTAGAAATTAATAAAAAATACTGAAAAAGAACATGATGCTATTACAGTTTAGGACTTCACAGTTCGGAGTTCAATTCTGGCGCCATTGGTCAGGATGTTCTCTCCGTGACCCGGTGAGTTTTCGAGTGCTCCAGGGTCCTGCCGCAGTCCGAAGATGTACCGCTTACTGGATTAATTTGCCACTGTAAATTGTTCTGCCATTAGACTAGTGTTAGCAGGTGAGATACTGGGCGGCATGGCTTGTTGGGCCAGAAGGGCCTGCTTTGCGTTGTATCTCCAAATAAAAACGGCAAACCACAAACCAGGTGAAATAACCCACATCTTCCTTTCCATATAACCACATCAATGTTTCTGCATTTAGCTTAGAGATACTGCATGATAACAGACCCTTCCTCCGTTTACTAGTATAAATGGTGGTGTTAGGGGATTGCTGGTGTATCAGCAGGAATGTTGTTGAGTTGAATTTGCCAACTTATCTTCCTCTTTGCAACTGGGTCAAAGTCAATTTTGTTTTATTAAAGGGAGTATTTGGAAATTAAAGCAAGAAAAGTTGAGAATAATGGTAATATTTATGTATTTATTGAGAAACTGGGCGGAATAGGCCCTTTTGGTCGTTTGGGCCGCACTGCCCGACAATGTCCCAATTTAACCCTCGCCCATCACAGGACAATTTACAATCACCAATTAACCTACCAACCGGTGCATCGTTGGACTGTGGAGAAAACCAAAGTGGTCACGGGGAGAACGTACAAACTCCTTACAGGCAGCGGTGGGAAATAAACCCAGGTTACCGGTAGTATAATGGGTTAAGCACAATAGGCAGCGATTCAAACAGAGAGAGGAGAAATGGGCTAAAAATTCTATATCTGAATGCACGAAGTGTCAGAAATAAGGCGGATGAGCTTGAAGCCCAGGTGTGAATGGGTAACTATGATGTTGTTGGGATAACGGAGACATGGCTGCAGGGAGATCAGACCTGGGAAATGAATGTACAAGGGTATACGTGCTATCGTAGGGACAGAAATGTGGGCAGAGGGGGTGGGGTGGCCCTGTTAGTGAGGAATGAGATTCAGTCCTTTGCAAGGGGGGACATAGGGTCAGGAGAAGTAGAGTCTGTGTGGATAGAACTGAGGAACAGTAAGGGCAAAAGGACCCAAATGGGTGTTGTCTACAGGCCACCAAACAGTAGCATGGATATTGGGTGCAAGTTGAATAGGGAGTTAACATTGGCATGTGGCAAAGGTAATGTCGCAGTAGTTATGGGGGATTTCAACATGCAGGTGAACTGGGAGAATCAGGTTGGTGCTGGACCACAGGATAGGGAGTTTGTAGAGTGCCTACGGGATGCATTCTTGGAACAGCTTGTATGAGACTCGACCAGGGACAAGACTATTCTGGATTTAGTATTGTGTAATGAACAGGATTTGATAACCGATCTTGCAGTAAAGGAGCCATTAGGAGGTAGTGATCACAATATGATAAGCTTTTATCTGCAATTTGAGAAGGATAAGGGCAGCTCGGAGGTGTCAGTGTTGCAGATGAACAGGGGAAACTATGGAGCCATGAGGGAGGAGCTGGCCAAAGTTGACTGGACGGATAGCCTAGCAGAAAAGACAGTGGAACAGCAATGGCAGGTATTCTTGGGAATAATGCACAAGGTGCAAAATCAGTTCATCCCCCAGAGAAGGAAGGATTCAAAGGGGGGAAAGGGGCCTCAGTGGTTGACAAAGGAAGTCAGAAACTGCATAGCATTAAAAAAAAGGAAATATGACAGAGCTAAAGAGAGTGGGAGGACAGATGATTGGGAAGTTTTTAAGGAACAACAGAACTTAACTAAAAAGACAATACGGGGAGAAAAAATGAGGTACGAACGCAAGCTAGCCAGGAATATAAAGGAAGATAGCAAAAGCTTTTTTAGGTATGTGAAGAGAAAGAAGATAGTTAAGAACAATGTTGGGCCCTTGAAGAATGAATTGGGTGAAATTGTTATGGGAAACAGAGAAATGGCAGAAGAATTTAATGAGTACTTTAGATCTGTTTTCACTAAGGAAGACACAAGCAATCTCCCAGATGTATGGATGGGCCAAGGACATAGGGTAACAGAGGAAATGAAACAGATTGACATTCGGAAGGAAATGGTGATGAGAAGACTGATGGGACTGAAGGCTGACAAATCCCCAGGTCCAGATGGTCTGCACCCTAGGGTACTAAAGGAGGTGGCCATGGAAATTGCAGATGCATTGGTAATCATTTTCCAATGTTCCTTAGATTCAGGATCAGTTCCTGAGGATTGGAGAATGGCTAATGTTATCCCACTTTTTAAGAAAGGAGGGAGGGAGAAAACAGAGAACTATCGACCTGTCAGCCTGACATCGGTGGTGGGAAAGATGCTAGAGTCCATTATTAAGGATGAAATAGTGGCATATCTAGATAGCAGTGATAGGATTGGGCCGAGCCAGCATGGATTTACCAAGGGTAAATCATGCTTGACTAATCTGTTGGAGTTTTTCGAGGATGTAACCAGGAAGTTAGACGGGGGAGATCCAGTGGATGTAGTGTACCTCGATTTTCAGAAGGCATTTGATAAGGTCCCACATAGAAGATTGTTGGGTAAAATCAGAGCTCATGGCATTGGGGGGAAGATATTGACATGGATAGAAAACTGGTTGGCAGATAGAAAGCAAAGGGTAACAGTGAATGGGTGTTTTTCGGAATGGCAGGTGGTGACCAGTGGGGTGCCACAGGGCTCGGTATTGGGACCACAGCTGTTTACCATTTACGTTAACGATTTGGATGAAGGCATAGAAAATAACATCAGCAAATTTGCTGATGATACTAAGCTGGGTGGCAGTGTGACATGTGATGAGGATGTTAGGAGAATTCAGGGTGACTTGGATAGGCTGGGTGAGTGGGCAGATACTTGGCAGATGGCGTTTAATGTGAATAAGTGTGAGGTTATCCACTTTGGGAGTAAGAACAGGAAGGCAGATTATTATCTGAACGGTATAGAGTTGGGTAAGGGAGTAATACAAAGAGATCTCGGAGTCCTTGTTCATCAATCACTGAAGGTGAATGAGCAAGTGCAGCAGGCAGTGAAGAAGGCTAATGGAATGTTGGCCTTTATTACAAAGGGAATTGAGTACAAGAGCAAGGAAATCCTCCTGCATTTGTACAGAGCCCTGGTGAGACCACACCTGGAGTATTGTGTACAGTTTTGGTCTCCAGGGTTAAGGAAGGACATCCTGGCTGTAGAGGAAGTGCAGCGTAGATTCACGAGGTTAATTCCTGGGATGTCTGGACTGTCTTACGCAGAGAGGTTAGAAAGACTGGGCTTGTACACGCTGGAATTAAGGAGATTGAGAGGGGATCTGATTGAAACATATAAGATTATTAAGGGATTGGACAAGATAGAGGCAGGAAATATGTTCCAGATGCTGGGAGAGTCCAGTACCAGAGGGCATGATTTGAGAATAAGGGGTAGGTCATTTAGGACAGAGTTAAGGAAAAACTTCTTCTCCCAGAGAGTTGTGGGGGTCTGGAATGCACTGCCTCGGAAGGTAGTAGAGGCCAATTCTCTGGATGCCTTCAAGAAGGAGCTAGATAGGTATCTTATGGATAGAGGAATCAAGGGATATGGGGACAAGGCAGGAACTGGGTATTGATAGGAATTGATCAGCCATGATCTCAGAATGGCGGTGCAGGCTCAAAGGGCCGAATGGTCTACTTCTGCACCTATTGTCTATTGTCTATAATGCATTGTGCTAAAAACTACACTACCGGTAAAATAATAACTTTATTTATATAGCACCCTTTATACATTAAGATGCAGGCACAAAGTGCTTCACCTAGACTGTAAAGATAAATCGATATAGTCATAAAAATATAAGACAAAATTAAAAATCATAAGTTTTTTTACATAGTTCAGTCTAGTTTTTGTACTGTGTCATGTAACACCATGGTCCTGAAAAACGTTGTCTCATTTTTACTATGCACTGTACCAGCAGTTATGGTCAAAATGACAATAAAAAGTGACGACTTGACTAAAGACAAACATTATATAGAATCAAATGTAATCGAATACAGTATACCAAACTATAGAAATGTAATCAGCATCAGCAGGCATCAAGTAATCCTATAAGTAGGCTAGATTATTTTTTAAGTAGGGTTGAACTACTGCAGTTTTTTTAAGGAATCTGGGAAAAATGCCAGAATCCCGTGAACAATTAACTGTGTCGAGAACACTTGATTAGTGCATCATAAAATTCTTTACAAAGCTTATTATTTACTTATTGAGATACTGTGCTGAATACTCTCTTCTGGCCCTTTGAGCCGTGTCTCCCAGCGATTCCCGGATGTAATCTGAGCCCAAGTCATGGAACAATTTACAATGACCAATTAATTTACCAACTGGCAGATTTTTGGACCGTGGGAGGAAACCCATGTGGTTTTGGGGAGAACGTACAAACTCCTTGCAGGTGGCATTGTGCTAACCACCACACTACCATGCTGCCCAAGAGCATAAGTGGATGGTTTTAGCTGAGTAATTATTTCTCAGAATAACCATATAACAATTTCAGCACGGAAACAGGCCATCTCGGCCCTTCTAGTCCATGCCGAACGCTTACTTTCACCTAGTCTCACTGACCTGCACTCAGCCTATAACCCTCCATTCCTTTCCTGTCCATATACCTATCCAATTTTACTTTAATTGACAATACCGAACCTGCCTCTACCACTTCTACTGGAAGCTTGTTCCACACAGTTCCCACTCTCTGAGTAAAGAAATTCCCCCTCATGTTACCCTTAAACTTTTGCCCCCTAACTCTCAACTCATGTCCTCTTGTTTGAATCTCCCCTACTCTCAATGGAAAAAGCCTATCCATATCAACTCTATCTATCCCCCTCATAATTTTAAATACCTCTATCAAGTCCCCCCTCAACCTTCTACGCTCCAAAGAATAAAGACCTAACTTGTTCAATCTTTCCCTATAACTTAGGTGCTGAAACCCAGGTAACATTCTAGTAAATCTTCTCTGTACTCTCTCTCTATTTTGTTGACATCTTTCCTATAATTCAGTGACCAGAACTGTACACAGTACTCCAAATTCGGCCTCACCAATGCCTTGTACAATTTTAACATTACATCCCAACTCCTATACTCAATGCTCTGATTTATAAAGGCCAGCATACCAAAAGCTTTCTTCACCACCCTATCCACATGAGATTCCACCTTCAGGGAACTATGCACCATTATTCCTAGATTACTCTGTCCTACTGCATTCTTCAATGCCCTACCATTTACCATGTATGTCCTACTTTGATTAGTCCTACCAAAATGTAGCACCTCACACTTATCAGCATTAAACTCCATCTGCCATCATTCAGCCCACTCTTCTAACTGGCCTAAATCTCTCTGCAAGCTTTGAAAACCTACTTCATTATCCACAACGCCACCCACCATAGTATCATCTGCATACTTACTAATCCAATTTACCACCCCATCATCCAGATCATTAATGTATATGACAAACAACACTGGACCCAGTACAGATCCCCGAGGCACACCACTAGTCACCGGCCTCCAACCCGACAAACACAACTACTCTCTGGCATCTCCTATCTAGCCACTGTTGAATCCATTTTACTACTTCAATAATAATACCTAACGATTGAACCTTCCTAACCAACCTTCCGTGTGGAACCTTGTCAAAGGCCTTACTGAAGTCCTTATAGACAACATCCACTGTTTTACCCTCGTCAACTTTCCTCGTAACCTCTTCAAAGAATTCAATAAGATTTGTCAAATGTGATTTTCCACGCACAAATCCATGTTGACTGTTTCTAATCAGACCCTGTCTATCCAGATAATTATATATACCATCTCTAAGAATACTTTCCATTAATTTACCCATCACTGACGTCAAACTGATGGGCCTATAATTGCTAGGTTTACTCTTAGAACCCTTTTTAAACAATGGAACCACATGAGCAATACGCCAATCCTCCTCTTTAATCGTCATAGTTTCCATAACTTCCCTACTCGTTTCCCTTACCTTACACAATTCAATAATGAGAGTTTAATCTATGTGAAGAAAGTATCTGAAGTATCTCACACAACACTGGCTTCTAGGAAGTTCAAAAGCTCCAAGTAAAATTCTGATAGGTGTAACAACTGTGCTAAATTACAAATTGAGGCAGTGAAGCCGAAGGCAGCAAACTGAAAATGACTGGATTGTCAGGAGCTGGTTGAGGAACAAATAATGACCAGGTACAATTCTCTCTTCTCTTCTTTGCAACGTATCATACATTCATAGGGCAGGGAAACTTCTACCGTTTACCTATACAAATGGGTACCAACCAACTATTGTGTCTTCGGGGTGCGGAAGGACACTGCTGCAGCTGAAGGAAACTCGTGAAGTTGTGGAAGAAATGCGTCACAGAGCAGGTCCCTTGGCCCAAGTAGTACATGTGGACCGAGATTCCCAACTAAGTTGGTCTAAACATTTCTTATCCATGTACCTGTTCAAATGTCTCTTAAAAGTAGTTAATGTACCTGCCTCAACCCCTTCCTCTGGCAGCTCAATCTAAATAAAGACCACCCTCAGGATGACAGCGTTGCTGCTCAGCTTTATATTAAATCTCTCCCCTCTCATCTTAAAACCGATGTTCTCCGGTTCTCAATTTCCCAACCCTGGGAAAAAGACTGCAAACATGGCCCTCATAATTTTATACACATTTCTCAAATCTCCCCCTCATTCTCCTATGCTCAGTCTCTCTCCATAGCTCAAAGATTCAAAGTGCATTTATTATCTAAGTATATCTGCATTATACAACCCTGAGATTCCTCTTCCCACTGACAGCTGGAAACAAAGAAAGTTGTGGAAACTGTTCAAAGAAAAACATCAAACTGCTCCCAAAAGTGCAAGAATACACCCAAATAGTACAAATGACAAGAAAAGAGTGAAAAGCACAGAATATAAAACACAACATCAAAAGAGTCCAGGCAAATTCAATTCAGTTCAATCTAGCACTGTGTCATTCGTTACCTGCAGACCACCCCAATCAAAAACACCTAAAATAGCAAGAAATGAAGGAGTGACCAGAGACCAGAAACACATCGTGACGTCAGCTAGAGCCCAATCCACAAACCATGTCAATTAAATCACGGCCAAGACCCGGGTATTGGAAAAACCTCATAAATCTCCTTTGAACTCTTTCCAGCTTAATGGCATTTTCTCACTATGAAGGTGATGAAAACTGAACACATATTTCTGGGGCTTCACCAATGTCTTGTACAACTGCAGCGTAACATCTCAACTTCCGTACTCAGTGCCCTGATTGGTGAAAGCCAGCGTGCCAAAAGTCTTCTTCTTCACCTTATGGTACCATTTTGGGTAACCTAGGTCCCTCTGGCCTACAACACTCCCCAGAGCCCTATGATTCACTGTGAAAGCTCTATTCTTACTTGTCCTCCCAAAATGAAGCACCTAGCACTATCCACATCCTCAATCATTGTCATTTTTAAAGACCATAAGATTAGGACCAGAACTAGGCCATCCATTCCATCAAGTCACTCTGTCATTTTGTCATGGCTGACCCATTTCCCCTCTCAGGCCCAGTCTCCTGCCTTCTCCCCGTATCCTTCCATGCCTTGAATAATCAAGAATCTATTTACCTCTGTCTTAAATATACCCAGTGACTTGGCCTTCAGAGCTGCTCATGGCAACAAATTCCACAAAATTTACCACTCTCTGGCTAAACAAATTCCTCCACATCTCCATTCTAAAAGTATGCCCCCTCTATACGTGTCCTCTGGTCTTAGACTCCCCCACCATAGAAAACATCTTTCAACATTCTATAGGTTTCAATGAGGCCACCCATCATTCTTCTGAACTCTAGTGAGTACAGGCCCAGAGCCATCAACTGCTCTTCACATGACAAGCCTTTCAATCCCTTTTTGTGAATCTCCTCTGAACCCTCTCCAACGTCAGCACATCCCTTCTTAGATAAGGGGCCCAAAATTGTTCCCAATATTCCAAGTGAGGTCTCATCAGTAAAGAGCAGACTGGATTTTAGGTCAATTGGAGAACACCAGCTCCTGGGTCACAAAGTCTTTGGAGCAGGGTTCAAACACATAACCTTTGCACTCACCAATTAAACTATGATATTGAAAAGTGTGGCTGAGAAGAAGCTCAGTTTGAATTCAGCCCAATGTAAACATGCTGGGCCTTCAGGGTGAATGCTTTAACCTTTCTCCACGGCAAGAGGGAACATTTTTATATATTCACCTAGGAGACGTGGGCTTTGCAGGAGGTGGTGCTGAGCTGCCGTCTGAAAGGGCTGCGGTCCATGAAGTGAGGGAAGAACCATAGTTCCGTCAGGAAGGGAGCTCCACAAGTTTGACCCAGTTACGATGAAAGAACGGTGATATGCACATTTCCAAGACAAAAACTTCATGCCATCTAAGCGTTTCCTCTGCAGGCAGTTAATCTGATCAACCATCCTAGTTAGCAACCCCCACCCCCTCTATCTATTATCGCTGGCACTGCACTGCACTACAAACATTTTTTAAAATGCAGTTTACGTTGTAAATACATGCCGGTATTTATGTATTTATGCTAATTTTATTTTTATTTAAATATACAACACAGAACAGGCCCATCTGCCCAATGAGCTGCACTACCTAGCAACACACCTATTTTTTAAAAGATACACAGAGGACAATTTACAATGGATAATTTATCAGAATGTCTTTGCAAGGAAATCAGAGCACCCCGAGGAAACCGATGTGGTAACAGGGAGAACAGACAAACTCTTTACAGACAGCACCAAAACTGAGCTCAGAACGTCACACCCCGAGCAGTAACAGCTCCTGCTAACCAGTACACTACTGTGGTGCCCATTTTTATTCCATTTCCAAACTCTAACCTCTAACTTAATCATTTATATAATTCGTTATTCTTTATAATTGTTGAACGTTGTTATTTTTTGTTAAATGTCGTGCCAACACACTACAGTAAATTCCAAATACGTGTAGGCGTACAAGACAAATGAAGCAGATCCCTGATGATGTTGAGTGGTTCAGAGGGCAAATTCCATGTGTTGATGATCCCATATCTCTTTACTTGCCCTTCTACTGGTAGAGGTGCTGGGTTTGGAAGGTGCTGTAAGTGTGGAGGTGCTGGGTTTGGAAGGTGCTGTAAGTGTGGAGATGCTGGGTTTGGAAGGTGCTGTAAGTGTAGAGATGCTGGGTTTGGAAGGTGCTGTAAGTGTGGAGGTGCTGGGTTTGGAAGGTGCTGTAAGTGTGGAGGTGCTGGGTTTGGAAGGTGCTGTAAGTGTAGAGGTGCTGGGTTTGGAAGGTGCTGTAAGTGTGGAGGTGCTGGGTTTGGAAGGTGCTGTAAGTGTGGAGATGCTGGGTTTGGAAGGTGCTGTAAGTGTAGAGGTGCTGGGTTTGGAAGGTGCTGTAAGTGTGGAGATGCTGGGTTTGGAAGGTGCTGTAAGTGTGGAGGTGCTGGGTTTGGAAGGTGCTGTAAGTGTGGAGGTGCTGGGTTTGGAAGGTGCTGTAAGTGTGGAGGTGCTGGGTTTGGAAGGTGCTGTAAGTGTGGAGATGCTGGGTTTGGAAGGTGCTGTAAGTGTGGAGGTGCTGGGTTTGGAAGGTGCTGTAAGTGTGGAGATGCTGGGTTTGGAAGGTGCTGTAAGTGTGGAGGTGCTGGGTTTGGAAGGTGCTGTAAGTGTAGAGGTGCTGGGTTTGGAAGGTGCTGTAAGTGTGGAGGTGCTGGGTTTGGAAGGTGCTGTAAGTGTGGAGGTGCTGGGTTTGGAAGGTGCTGTAAGTGTGGAGATGCTGGGTTTGGAAGGTGCTGTAAGTGTAGAGGTGCTGGGTTTGGAAGGTGCTGTAAGTGTGGAGGTGCTGGGTTTGGAAGGTGCTGTAAGTGTAGAGGTGCTGGGTTTGGAAGGTGCTGTAAGTGTGGAGATGCTGGGTTTGGAAGGTGCTGTAAGTGTAGAGGTGCTGGGTTTGGAAGGTGCTGTAAGTGTAGAGGTGCTGGGTTTGGAAGGTGCTGTAAGTGTGGAGATGCTGGGTTTGGAAGGTGCTGTAAGTGTAGAGGTGCTGGGTTTGGAAGGTGCTGTAAGTGTGGAGATGCTGGGTTTGGAAGGTGCTGTAAGTGTAGAGATGCTGGGTTTGGAAGGTGCTGTAAGTGTAGAGGTGCTGGGTTTGGAAGGTGCTGTAAGTGTAGAGGTGCTGGGTTTGGAAGGTGCTGTAAGTGTGGAGATGCTGGGTTTGGAAGGTGCTGTAAGTGTGGAGGTGCTGGGTTTGGAAGGTGCTGTAAGTGTAGAGGTGCTGGGTTTGGAAGGTGCTGTAAGTGTGGAGATGCTGGGTTTGGAAGGTGCTGTAAGTGTGGAGGTGCTGGGTTTGGAAGGTGCTGTAAGTGTAGAGGTGCTGGGTTTGGAAGGTGCTGTAAGTGTGGAGATGCTGGGTTTGGAAGGTGCTGTAAGTGTAGAGGTGCTGGGTTTGGAAGGTGCTGTAAGTGTGGAGGTGCTGGGTTTGGAAGGTGCTGTAAGTGTGGAGGTGCTGGGTTTGGAAGGTGCTGTAAGTGTAGAGGTGCTGGGTTTGGAAGGTGCTGTAAGTGTGGAGGTGCTGGGTTTGGAAGGTGCTGTAAGTGTGGAGGTGCTGGGTTTGGAAGGTGCTGTAAGTGTAGAGGTGCTGGGTTTGGAAGGTGCTGTAAGTGTGGAGATGCTGGGTTTGGAAGGTGCTGTAAGTGTAGAGGTGCTGGGTTTGGAAGGTGCTGTAAGTGTAGAGGTGCTGGGTTTGGAAGGTGCTGTAAGTGTAGAGGTGCTGGGTTTGGAAGGTGCTGTAAGTGTGGAGATGCTGGGTTTGGAAGGTGCTGTAAGTGTGGAGGTGCTGGGTTTGGAAGGTGCTGTAAGTGTAGAGGTGCTGGGTTTGGAAGGTGCTGTAAGTGTGGAGATGCTGGGTTTGGAAGGTGCTGTAAGTGTGGAGATGCTGGGTTTGGAAGGTGCTGTAAGTGTAGAGGTGCTGGGTTTGGAAGGTGCTGTAAGTGTAGAGGTGCTGAGTTTGGAAGGTGCTGTAAGTGTAGAGGTGCTGGGTTTGGAAGGTGCTGTAAGTGTGGAGATGCTGGGTTTGGAAGGTGCTGTACGTGTGGAGGTGCTGAGTTTGGAAGGTGCTGTAAGTGTAGAGATGCTGGGTTTGGAAGGTGCTGTAAGTGTGGAGGTGCTGGGTTTGGAAGGTGCTGTAAGTGTGGAGATGCTGGGTTTGGAAGGTGCTGTAAGTGTGGAGGTGCTGGGTTTGGAAGGTGCTGTAAGTGTGGAGATGCTGGGTTTGGAAGGTGCTGTAAGTGTAGAGGTGCTGGGTTTGGAAGGTGCTGTAAGTGTAGAGGTGCTGGGTTTGGAAGGTGCTGTAAGTGTAGAGGTGCTGGGTTTGGAAGGTGCTGTAAGTGTAGAGGTGCTGGGTTTGGAAGGTGCTGTAAGTGTAGAGATGCTGGGTTTGGAAGGTGCTGTAAGTGTAGAGGTGCTGGGTTTGGAAGGTGCTGTAAGTGTAGAGGTGCTGGGTTTGGAAGGTGCTGTAAGTGTAGAGGTGCTGGGTTTGGAAGGTGCTGTAAGTGTAGAGGTGCTGGGTTTGGAAGGTGCTGTAAGTGTAGAGGTGCTGGGTTTGGAAGGTGCTGTAAGTGTGGAGGTGCTGGGTTTGGAAGGTGCTGTAAGTGTGGAGATGCTGGGTTTGGAAGGTGCTGTAAGTGTGGAGATGCTGGGTTTGGAAGGTGCTGTAAGTGTAGAGATGCTGGGTTTGGAAGGTGCTGTAAGTGTAGAGGTGCTGGGTTTGGAAGGTGCTGTAAGTGTGGAGATGCTGGGTTTGGAAGGTGCTGTAAGTGTAGAGGTGCTGGGTTTGGAAGGTGCTGTAAGTGTAGAGGTGCTGGGTTTGGAAGGTGCTGTAAGTGTAGAGGTGCTGGGTTTGGAAGGTGCTGTAAGTGTAGAGGTGCTGGGTTTGGAAGGTGCTGTAAGTGTGGAGGTGCTGGGTTTGGAAGGTGCTGTAAGTGTAGAGGTGCTGGGTTTGGAAGGTGCTGTAAGTGTAGAGGTGCTGGGTTTGGAAGGTGCTGTAAGTGTAGAGGTGCTGGGTTTGGAAGGTGCTGTAAGTGTGGAGGTGCTGGGTTTGGAAGGTGCTGTAAGTGTAGAGGTGCTGGGTTTGGAAGGTGCTGTAAGTGTAGAGGTGCTGGGTTTGGAAGGTGCTGTAAGTGTGGAGATGCTGGGTTTGGAAGGTGCTGTAAGTATGGAGATGCTGGGTTTGGAAGGTGCTGTAAGTGTAGAGGTGCTGGGTTTGGAAGGTGCTGTAAGTGTGGAGGTGCTGGGTTTGGAAGGTGCTGTAAGTGTAGAGGTGCTGGGTTTGGAAGGTGCTGTAAGTGTGGAGGTGCTGTGTTTGGAAGGTGCTGTAAGTGTGGAGGTGCTGGGTTTGGAAGGTGCTGTAAGTGTAGAGGTGCTGGGTTTGGAAGGTGCTGTAAGTGTGGAGATGCTGGGTTTGGAAGGTGCTGTAAGTGTGGAGGTGCTGGGTTTGGAAGGTGCTGTAAGTGTAGAGGTGCTGGGTTTGGAAGGTGCTGTAAGTGTGGAGATGCTGGGTTTGGAAGGTGCTGTAAGTGTGGAGATGCTGGGTTTGGAAGGTGCTGTAAGTGTAGAGGTGCTGGGTTTGGAAGGTGCTGTAAGTGTAGAGGTGCTGGGTTTGGAAGGTGCTGTAAGTGTGGAGGTGCTGGGTTTGGAAGGTGCTGTAAGTGTGGAGGTGCTGGGTTTGGAAGGTGCTGTAAGTGTAGAGGTGCTGGGTTTGGAAGGTGCTGTAAGTGTAGAGGTGCTGGGTTTGGAAGGTGCTGTAAGTGTGGAGGTGCTGGGTTTGGAAGGTGCTGTAAGTGTAGAGGTGCTGGGTTTGGAAGGTGCTGTATGTGTAGAGGTGCTGGGTTTGGAAGGTGCTGTAAGTGTGGAGGTGCTGGGTTTGGAAGGTGCTGTAAGTGTAGAGGTGCTGGGTTTGGAAGGTGCTGTAAGTGTGGAGATGCTGGGTTTGTAAGGTGCTGTAAGTGTAGAGGTGCTGGGTTTGGAAGGTGCTGTAAGTGTAGAGATGCTGGGTTTGGAAGGTGCTGTAAGTGTGGAGATGCTGGGTTTGGAAGGTGCTGTAAGTGTAGAGGTGCTGGGTTTGGAAGGTGCTGTAAGTGTAGAGATGCTGGGTTTGGAAGGTGCTGTAAGTGTGGAGATGCTGGGTTTGGAAGGTGCTGTAAGTGTAGAGGTGCTGGGTTTGGAAGGTGCTGTAAGTGTGGAGGTGCTGGGTTTGGAAGGTGCTGTAAGTGTGGAGATGCTGGGTTTGTAAGGTGCTGTAAGTGTAGAGGTGCTGGGTTTGGAAGGTGCTGTAAGTGTAGAGATGCTGGGTTTGGAAGGTGCTGTAAGTGTGGAGATGCTGGGTTTGGAAGGTGCTGTAAGTGTAGAGGTGCTGGGTTTGGAAGGTGCTGTAAGTGTGGAGGTGCTGGGTTTGGAAGGTGCTGTAAGTGTGGAGGTGCTGGGTTTGGAAGGTGCTGTAAGTGTGGAGATGCTGGGTTTGGAAGGTGCTGTAAGTGTGGAGGTGCTGGGTTTGGAAGGTGCTGTAAGTGTAGAGGTGCTGGGTTTGGAAGGTGCTGTAAGTGTAGAGGTGCTGGGTTTG
Organism: Hemitrygon akajei; assembly: GCF_048418815.1. Taxonomy (NCBI): domain Eukaryota; kingdom Metazoa; phylum Chordata; class Chondrichthyes; order Myliobatiformes; family Dasyatidae; genus Hemitrygon; species Hemitrygon akajei. The sequence continues at coordinate 10,814,219 of NC_133129.1, read as the reverse complement.
GAAGGTGCGGTAAGTGTGGAGATGCTGGGTTTGGAAGGTGCTGTAAGTGTAGAGATGCTGGGTTTGGAAGGTGCTGTAAGTGTAGAGGTGCTGGGTTTGGAAGGTGCTGTAAGTGTGGAGGTGCTGGGTTTGGAAGGTGCTGTAAGTGTGGAGGTGCTGGGTTTGGAAGGTGCTGTAAGTGTAGAGATGCTGGGTTTGGAAGGTGCTGTAAGTGTGGAGGTGCTGGGTTTGGAAGGTGCTGTAAGTGTAGAGGTGCTGGGTTTGGAAGGTGCTGTAAGTGTGGAGATGCTGGGTTTGGAAGGTGCTGTAAGTGTGGAGATGCTGGGTTTGGAAGGTGCTGTAAGTGTAGAGGTGCTGGGTTTGGAAGGTGCTGTAAGTGTAGAGGTGCTGGGTTTGGAAGGTGCTGTAAGTGTGGAGATGCTGGGTTTGGAAGGTGCTGTAAGTGTAGAGGTGCTGGGTTTGGAAGGTGCTGTAAGTGTAGAGGTGCTGGGTTTGGAAGGTGCTGTAAGTGTGGAGATGCTGGGTTTGGAAGGTGCTGTAAGTGTAGAGGTGCTGGGTTTGGAAGGTGCTGTAAGTGTAGAGGTGCTGGGTTTGGAAGGTGCTGTAAGTGTAGAGATGCTGGGTGTGGAAGGTGCTGTAAGTGTGGAGGTGCTGGGTTTGGAAGGTGCTGTAAGTGTAGAGGTGCTGGGTTTGGAAGGTGCTGTAAGTGTGGAGGTGCTGGGTTTGGAAGGTGCTGTAAGTGTAGAGGTGCTGGGTTTGGAAGGTGCTGTAAGTGTGGAGGTGCTGGGTTTGGAAGGTGCTGTAAGTGTAGAGGTGCTGGGTTTGGAAGGTGCTGTAAGTGTGGAGGTGCTGGGTTTGGAAGGTGCTGTAAGTGTGGAGATGCTGGGTTTGGAAGGTGCTGTAAGTGTGGAGATGCTGGGTTTGGAAGGTGCTGTAAGTGTAGAGGTGCTGGGTTTGGAAGGTGCTGTAAGTGTAGAGATGCTGGGTTTGGAAGGTGCTGTAAGTGTGGAGGTGTTGGGTTTGGAAGGTGCTGTAAGTGTGGAGGTGCTGGGTTTGGAAGGTGCTGTAAGTGTGGAGGTGCTGGGTTTGGAAGGTGCTGTAAGTGTAGAGGTGCTGGGTTTGGAAGGTGCTGTAAGTGTGGAGGTGCTGGGTTTGGAAGGTGCTGTAAGTGTGGAGGTGCTGGGTTTGGAAGGTGCTGTAAGTGTAGAGGTGCTGGGTTTGGAAGGTGCTGTAAGTGTAGAGGTGCTGGGTTTGGAAGGTGCTGTAAGTGTGGAGGTGCTGGGTTTGGAAGGTGCTGTAAGTGTGGAGGTGCTGGGTTTGGAAGGTGCTGTAAGTGTGGAGATGCTGGGTTTGGAAGGTGCTGTAAGTGTGGAGGTGCTGGGTTTGGAAGGTGCTGTAAGTGTGGAGGTGCTGGGTTTGGAAGGTGCTGTAAGTGTAGAGGTGCTGGGTTTGGAAGGTGCTGTAAGTGTGGAGGTGCTGGGTTTGGAAGGTGCTGTAAGTGTGGAGGTGCTGGGTTTGGAAGGTGCTGTAAGTGTAGAGGTGCTGGGTTTGGAAGGTGCTGTAAGTGTGGAGGTGCTGGGTTTGGAAGGTGCTGTAAGTGTGGAGATGCTGGGTTTGGAAGGTGCTGTAAGTGTAGAGGTGCTGGGTTTGGAAGGTGCTGTAAGTGTAGAGATGCTGGGTTTGGAAGGTGCTGTAAGTGTAGAGATGCTGGGTTTGGAAGGTGCTGTAAGTGTAGAGGTGCTGGGTTTGGAAGGTGCTGTAAGTGTGGAGATGCTGGGTTTGGAAGGTGCTGTAAGTGTGGAGGTGCTGGGTTTGGAAGGTGCTGTAAGTGTGGAGATGCTGGGTTTGGAAGGTGCTGTAAGTGTGGAGATGCTGGGTTTGGAAGGTGCTGTAAGTGTGGAGGTGCTGGGTTTGGAAGGTGCTGTAAGTGTGGAGATGCTGGGTTTGGAAGGTGCTGTAAGTGTGGAGATGCTGGGTTTGGAAGGTGCTGTAAGTGTGGAGGTGCTGGGTTTGGAAGGTGCTGTAAGTGTGGAGGTGCTGGGTTTGGAAGGTGCTGTAAGTGTGGAGGTGCTGGGTTTGGAAGGTGCTGTAAGTGTAGAGGTGCTGGGTTTGGAAGGTGCTGTAAGTGTGGAGGTGCTGGGTTTGGAAGGTGCTGTAAGTGTAGAGGTGCTGGGTTTGGAAGGTGCTGTAAGTGTGGAGGTGCTGGGTTTGGAAGGTGCTGTAAGTGTGGAGGTGCTGGGTTTGGAAGGTGCTGTAAGTGTGGAGGTGCTGGGTTTGGAAGGTGCTGTAAGTGTGGAGATGCTGGGTTTGGAAGGTGCTGTAAGTGTAGAGGTGCTGGGTTTGGAAGGTGCTGTAAGTGTGGAGGTGCTGGGTTTGGAAGGTGCTGTAAGTGTGGAGGTGCTGGGTTTGGAAGGTGCTGTAAGTGTGGAGGTGTTGGGTTTGGAAGGTGCTGTAAGTGTGGAGGTGCTGGGTTTGGAAGGTGCTGTAAGTGTGGAGGTGCTGGGTTTGGAAGGTGCTGTAAGTGTGGAGGTGCTGGGTTTGGAAGGTGCTGTAAGTGTGGAGATGCTGGGTTTGGAAGGTGCTGTAAGTGTAGAGGTGCTGGGTTTGGAAGGTGCTGTAAGTGTGGAGGTGCTGGGTTTGGAAGGTGCTGTAAGTGTGGAGGTGCTGGGTTTGGAAGGTGCTGTAAGTGTGGAGGTGCTGGGTTTGGAAGGTGCTGTAAGTGTGGAGGTGCTGGGTTTGGAAGGTGCTGTAAGTGTGGAGGTGCTGGGTTTGGAAGGTGCTGTAAGTGTGGGAGGTGCTGGGTTTGGAAGGTGCTGTAAGTGTGGAGGTGCTGGGTTTGGAAGGTGCTGTAAGTGTGGAGATGCTGGGTTTGGAAGGTGCTGTAAGTGTAGAGGTGCTGGGTTTGGAAGGTGCTGTAAGTGTGGAGGTGCTGGGTTTGGAAGGTGCTGTAAGTGTGGAGGTGCTGGGTTTGGAAGGTGCTGTAAGTGTGGAGGTGTTGGGTTTGGAAGGTGCTGTAAGTGTGGAGATGCTGGGTTTGGAAGGTGCTGTAAGTGTGGAGGTGCTGGGTTTGGAAGGTGCTGTAAGTGTGGAGGTGCTGGGTTTGGAAGGTGCTGTAAGTGTGGAGATGCTGGTTTGGAAGGTGCTGTAAGTGTGGAGGTGCTGGGTTTGGAAGGTGCTGTAAGTGTGGAGGTGCTGGGTTTGGAAGGTGCTGTAAGTGTAGAGGTGCTGGGTTTGGAAGGTGCTGTAAGTGTAGAGGTGCTGGGTTTGGAAGGTGCTGTAAGTGTAGAGATGCTGGGTTTGGAAGGTGCTGTAAGTGTAGAGGTGCTGGGTTTGGAAGGTGCTGTAAGTGTAGAGGTGCTGGGTTTGGAAGGTGCTGTAAGTGTAGAGGTGCTGGGTTTGGAAGGTGCTGTAAGTGTAGAGGTGCTGGGTTTGGAAGGTGCTGTAAGTGTAGAGGTGCTGGGTTTGGAAGGTGCTGTAAGTGTGGAGGTGCTGGGTTTGGAAGGTGCTGTAAGTGTGGAGATGCTGGGTTTGGAAGGTGCTGTAAGTGTGGAGATGCTGGGTTTGGAAGGTGCTGTAAGTGTAGAGGTGCTGGGTTTGGAAGGTGCTGTAAGTGTAGAGGTGCTGGGTTTGGAAGGTGCTGTAAGTGTGGAGATGCTGGGTTTGGAAGGTGCTGTAAGTGTAGAGGTGCTGGGTTTGGAAGGTGCTGTAAGTGTAGAGGTGCTGGGTTTGGAAGGTGCTGTAAGTGTAGAGGTGCTGGGTTTGGAAGGTGCTGTAAGTGTAGAGGTGCTGGGTTTGGAAGGTGCTGTAAGTGTGGAGGTGCTGGGTTTGGAAGGTGCTGTAAGTGTAGAGGTGCTGGGTTTGGAAGGTGCTGTAAGTGTAGAGGTGCTGGGTTTGGAAGGTGCTGTAAGTGTAGAGGTGCTGGGTTTGGAAGGTGCTGTAAGTGTGGAGGTGCTGGGTTTGGAAGGTGCTGTAAGTGTAGAGGTGCTGGGTTTGGAAGGTGCTGTAAGTGTAGAGGTGCTGGGTTTGGAAGGTGCTGTAAGTGTGGAGGTGCTGGGTTTGGAAGGTGCTGTAAGTGTGGAGATGCTGGGTTTGGAAGGTGCTGTAAGTGTAGAGGTGCTGGGTTTGGAAGGTGCTGTAAGTGTGGAGGTGCTGGGTTTGGAAGGTGCTGTAAGTGTAGAGGTGCTGGGTTTGGAAGGTGCTGTAAGTGTAGAGGTGCTGGGTTTGGAAGGTGCTGTAAGTGTGGAGGTGCTGGGTTTGGAAGGTGCTGTAAGTGTGGAGGTGCTGGGTTTGGAAGGTGCTGTAAGTGTAGAGGTGCTGGGTTTGGAAGGTGCTGTAAGTGTGGAGATGCTGGGTTTGGAAGGTGCTGTAAGTGTGAGGTGCTGGGTTTGGAAGGTGCTGTAAGTGTGGAGGTGCTGGGTTTGGAAGGTGCTGTAAGTGTGGAGGTGCTGGGTTTGGAAGGTGCTGTAAGTGTGGAGATGCTGGGTTTGGAAGGTGCTGTAAGTGTAGAGGTGCTGGGTTTGGAAGGTGCTGTAAGTGTAGAGGTGCTGGGTTTGGAAGGTGCTGTAAGTGTGGAGGTGCTGGGTTTGGAAGGTGCTGTAAGTGTGGAGGTGCTGGGTTTGGAAGGTGCTGTAAGTGTAGAGGTGCTGGGTTGGAAGGTGCTGTAAGTGTAGAGGTGCTGGGTTTGGAAGGTGCTGTAAGTGTGGAGGTGCTGGGTTTGGAAGGTGCTGTAAGTGTAGAGGTGCTGGGTTTGGAAGGTGCTGTAAGTGTGGAGGTGCTGGGTTTGGAAGGTGCTGTAAGTGTGGAGGTGCTGGGTTTGGAAGGTGCTGTAAGTGTAGAGGTGCTGGGTTTGGAAGGTGCTGTAAGTGTGGAGATGCTGGGTTTGGAAGGTGCTGTAAGTGTAGAGGTGCTGGGTTTGGAAGGTGCTGTAAGTGTAGAGGTGCTGGGTTTGGAAGGTGCTGTAAGTGTGGAGGTGCTGGGTTTGGAAGGTGCTGTAAGTGTAGAGGTGCTGGGTTTGGAAGGTGCTGTAAGTGTAGAGATGCTGGGTTTGGAAGGTGCTGTAAGTGTGGAGATGCTGGGTTTGGAAGGTGCTGTAAGTGTAGAGGTGCTGGGTTTGGAAGGTGCTGTAAGTGTGGAGGTGCTGGGTTTGGAAGGTGCTGTAAGTGTGGAGATGCTGGGTTTGGAAGGTGCTGTAAGTGTAGAGGTGCTGGGTTTGGAAGGTGCTGTAAGTGTAGAGATGCTGGGTTTGGAAGGTGCTGTAAGTGTGGAGATGCTGGGTTTGGAAGGTGCTGTAAGTGTAGAGGTGCTGGGTTTGGAAGGTGCTGTAAGTGTGGAGGTGCTGGGTTTGGAAGGTGCTGTAAGTGTGGAGGTGCTGGGTTTGGAAGGTGCTGTAAGTGTGGAGATGCTGGGTTTGGAAGGTGCTGTAAGTGTGGAGGTGCTGGGTTTGGAAGGTGCTGTAAGTGTAGAGGTGCTGGGTTTGGAAGGTGCTGTAAGTGTAGAGGTGCTGGGTTTGGAAGGTGCTGTAAGTGTGGAGATGCTGGGTTTGGAAGGTGCTGTAAGTGTAGAGATGCTGGGTTTGGAAGGTGCTGTAAGTGTAGAGGTGCTGGGTTTGGAAGGTGCTGTAAGTGTGGAGATGCTGGGTTTGGAAGGTGCTGTAAGTGTGGAGGTGCTGGGTTTGGAAGGTGCTGTAAGTGTAGAGGTGCTGGGTTTGGAAGGTGCTGTAAGTGTGGAGGTGCTGGGTTTGGAAGGTGCTGTAAGTGTAGAGGTGCTGGGTTTGGAAGGTGCTGTAAGTGTGGAGATGCTGGGTTTGGAAGGTGCTGTAAGTGTGGAGGTGCTGGGTTTGGAAGGTGCTGTAAGTGTAGAGGTGCTGGGTTTGGAAGGTGCTGTAAGTGTAGAGGTGCTGGGTTTGGAAGGTGCTGTAAGTGTGGAGATGCTGGGTTTGGAAGGTGCTGTAAGTGTAGAGGTGCTGGGTTTGGAAGGTGCTGTAAGTGTAGAGGTGCTGGGTTTGGAAGGTGCTGTAAGTGTGGAGATGCTGGGTTTGGAAGGTGCTGTAAGTGTAGAGGTGCTGGGTTTGGAAGGTGCTGTAAGTGTAGAGATGCTGGGTTTGGAAGGTGCTGTAAGTGTGGAGGTGCTGGGTTTGGAAGGTGCTGTAAGTGTAGAGGTGCTGGGTTTGGAAGGTGCTGTAAGTGTGGAGATGCTGGTTGGAGTTGGGAAGGTGCTGTAAGTGTAGAGGTGCTGGGTTTGGAAGGTGCTGTAAGTGTGGAGGTGCTGGGTTTGGAAGGTGCTGTAAGTGTGGAGGTGCTGGGTTTGGAAGGTGCTGTAAGTGTGGAGGTGCTGGGTTTGGAAGGTGCTGTAAGTGTAGAGTGCTGGGTTTGGAAGGTGCTGTAAGTGTGGAGGTGCTGGGTTTGGAAGGTGCTGTAAGTGTAGAGGTGCTGGGTTTGGAAGGTGCTGTAAGTGTGGAGATGCTGGGTTTGGAAGGTGCTGTAAGTGTGGAGGTGCTGGGTTTGGAAGGTGCTGTAAGTGTAGAGGTGCTGGGTTTGGAAGGTGCTGTAAGTGTGGAGGTGCTGGGTTTGGAAGGTGCTGTAAGTGTGGAGAGTGCTGGGTTTGGAAGGTGCTGTAAGTGTAGAGGTGCTGGGTTTGGAAGGTGCTGTAAGTGTAGGAGGTGCTGGGTTTGGAAGGTGCTGTAAGTGTGGAGGTGCTGGGTTTGGAAGGTGCTGTAAGTGTAGAGGTGCTGGGTTTGGAAGGTGCTGTAAGTGTAGAGATGCTGGGTTTGGAAGGTGCTGTAAGTGTGGAGGTGCTGGGTTTGGAAGGTGCTGTAAGTGTAGAGGTGCTGGGTTTGGAAGGTGCTGTAAGTGTGGAGGTGCTGGGTTTGGAAGGTGCTGTAAGTGTAGAGGTGCTGGGTTTGGAAGGTGCTGTAAGTGTGGAGGTGCTGGGTTTGGAAGGTGCTGTAAGTGTGGAGGTGCTGGGTTTGGAAGGTGCTGTAAGTGTGGAGATGCTGGGTTTG